>NC_090277.1:10705000-11005000 GCF_040414725.1 Anabrus simplex | reverse complement strand
TTTGCATTGTGTAACAATCTCAAAATTAACCCTCTTAACACGCAAGCAATAATCATCGGCACTTCGAAAACTTACACGTCTTAAAACAATACGATATTCCTCTTGTAGCAATAAATAATATTATTCCGTACTGTGAAACATTTATGAATCTTGGTGTGGCTATAAGCGAAACATTAAACAGGTCGCAACATCTGAAGAATGTGTGCAAAAAGAAAGGTATATAAAGCCTGCATCCCCTGAACCGGTCCATGAATATATTTCCTTGGTCGCTGAAAATAAAGCTAATTCAGTCACTTCTGCTTCCGATTCTCGAATACTGTGATATAGTTTTATTGATATCAATAACGAGCAAGGCATGAGACTGTAACGTGCCCAAAATACGTACATCAGGTATGCATTCCACATACGACCGTATGCCCACGTATCTCCATACTATAGACAGTTATCTTGGTTACGACGGAATGACAGACGTAGACTCCATGCAACTACTTTGGTGTATCAAGTGCTTTCTGAAAACACTCCTCCTCAGCTGTCCACCAGATTTCGCTACCTTAGTTCACTACACCTGTTCAGTACCCCGTCTGGCTGCACGCTAGAAATTCCTGTACATCGAGCCGCAACCTACAACAAATCGTTGTGGAATGAACTCTCCAATGACATCGCGGAAGCTAAATCTAAGACAAAGTTTAAAATCCTCTGCAAGCGTCATCTTATAAGTACTTCCACTCTCTGTTTTGTGTGAATGGGATGCATGAATGAGAGTGAATTCGGTTGTTTATTGTAACGTGCTCCAATTTATACTTGGTTATAATTTACTTACTTCAGTTAGTTTAGTTTATAGTTTAAGTTGTAAACATTAAATATGTTTAAATTATGTCATTTCAGTTTTTATACTGTTACTATGCATTAAAATGTAAATTGTTGAAATTGATACATTGTAAAATTGTAAAAATTGTATTGTAAATTAGTACTTATATATATATATATACATGAAGTGGTTAAGAGTAAGAAAGGGCCAGGAACCCTAACTTCGCCACAATAAAGACGCTTTAATAATTATAACCTAGATTTTGTTTCAATGCTGCCTGGCGTTTGTTAGAAACTCCGACCAATGAAAGGTAGCTAGATTGTGTTACAGGATAAGTGCTGTTGTATGCAGTTGAGGCGCTTGTACTCACTGTACTTTACAGACAAGAGTTAGAAATCCCAGCTTTAAAGGAATTTTAAAGCCAACTGTAGCAATTAAAATATATTCTATTTGAGATGAACTTCGCCAGGTATTTTCCTACATTCTGAAAATTATACGAGCAGACATAATTTCTAAAGTTTTAAATGGTTACTTAGATATGTACAAAATGTTAAATTCCTCACATAAACCAAACCAAACCCCATGGCACTGCAGCCCTTGAAGGGCCTTGGCCTACCAAGCGACCGCTGCCCAGCCCGAAGGCAAGCAGATTACGAGGTGTCGTGTGGTCAGCACGACGAATCCTCTCGGCCGTTATTCTTGGCTTTCTACACCGGACATTCCTCACATAATATGAAAAAATATCTCAGATACCACACTGGTGTAAGCAAACCAGGACCACAATTCATTTTCAGTTGTTCGCTAGTAAATAATTGGAATATTCAATTAGCGTTCAATTAAGCCACTTACAGTGCTTCAAGACGGCAACTCGTAGAGGTACGTTACCAGAATACTAGGTGTTGCTCAGAATAGGATGTGATATCTGTGGAAAAGTTTACAGGAGACTTGAAGTGTTCTCAGACACCCTGGTTTGGATGGCCAAAGAAAAACAACCCAGGGCAGGATCTTTCATGCGTCTAGAAGCTCCCCGAAACCCGAGTTACAGCATGAGCACTACAGATGCACGTACGAGTTAGTCACCAAATAGTCAGAAACAGGCTTCCAGCCAGTAGCGGCGATTGGAGATAAAAAGTGGGGCTCGGGGCGAAACAAAATTACGGACAACGAAAAATACCCGGGTTAGTAGGATATAGCGGCCGGGGGGGATATATGCATGTAAACTGGAAGAAAAGCTACAAAGTGGTACATTTTTATACTCTCTGGGGGAATTTCCACAGAGAGGTAAAGGTTTTACCAATTTAAGTGCGGTAATAACCGTTCTTGAAATCATTCCGTACCTGCCGTACTGCCCCGACCTGGCAACATCCGTCCGTCCGTCCGTCCATCAATACTGATCTGCATTTGGGGCTGTCGCACAGGTGGTAGATTCCCTATCTGTTGTTTTCTTAGCCCTTTCTTAAATGATCGCAAAGAAATTGGAAAATTATTGAACATCTCCCTTGGTAAGTTATTCCAGTCCCTAACTCCCCTTCTTATAAAGGAATATTTGCCCCAATTTGTCCTCCTGAACTCCAACTTTATCTTCACATTGTGATCTTTCCTATTTTTAAAGACACCACTCAAACTTATTCGTCTACTGATGTCCTCCCGCGCCATCTCTCCACTGACAGCTCGGAACATACCACTTAATCGAGCAGCTCGTCTCCTTTCTCCCAAGTCTTCCCAGCCCAAACTTTGCAACATTTTTGTAACGCTACTCTTTTGTCGGAAATCAGCCAGAACAAATCGAGCTGCTTTTCTTTGGATTTTTTCCAGTTCTTGAATCAAGTAATCCTGGTGAGGGTCCCATACACTGGAGCCATACTCATCGCATCAATGGGGCACGCGCTCGCAGAGCAGCACTTGAGCAATTGGCTCGACGAATGGTTTGCCGCAAAAGACAAGCAGTTTTTCTGGCATGGTATTCATAGCTTACCTGAAAGTGTGTAGAAGCCGTTGGCCAATATATTGAATAAACAAAAAATGAATTTCCCTTGAAAATTACGTGTATCCTTTACCACAAAAAACGGCAAAAATACCTGGAACTATGTTGTATTTTATATTCATCATTAATGTTCTTGCCTTTATCAGTATATATTATTTTGATAAATACATTTAACGCCTTGGACATTACGGACAATATCATTCTGAAAGGCTTTCACAACATTTCTTCTTCTTGTGGTGCCTATCCGTTCACGGTGTTCGTGATCAGCATGGTAATACATCCTTTATTTGTAACCGATCTGCAAAGTCCCTCAAAAGTTGTAATGAACCGTGTTCTCAAGTTCTTCAGCCAAGAAAATGATTCTCTTTCCAGGTCTTCTATTTCCTTCTGTCTTCCCCTGGAGAATCAATTAATTATAGTAAAGCATATCCATGCCTGCTTCTCATGATAGCTATAAATCCTCCAGTTTGCAAGATTTGACAGTCCAAGAAATCTTGAGTATCCAATGACACAACCAAATTTCATACGCTGCCAGTTTCGGACTCAGTGTTAGTGTCAGGACTCAACTCTATACAGCAGTACTAGGATGATAGTCTTACTTTTAATTTGAAAGGATACTTATGTTACCTAAATATCTTCAACATCCTCAAGAATGTCACCCTGTACTTTTCCACTCAGCTCTTAATCTTAAAAGACTGATCCTAATAATTTTTAATTTTTGCACCCGTTTTACTGAGTGATTATTTATTATCACCTATGCAGGGTGATTTTTATTCTTGTACACAATGATCTATTTCGTCTTTTTTAATCGACTTATAATAGCAATACATTATGCAACGGAACTGGGAGATGAATGTAGTAGATGTTGCAGTGTTAAATGCCTTCAATTAGGAGGAATTCTATTAAACGTTTTGCCTACGTTGACAACTTTGAAGGCAGACTGTGCTAGAAATCTGCAATTTAATATCCTGAAATCTGGAAATAGGAGCAGTGAATACAGTATGAAAGTCCGGCCCCATGGCTAAATGGTTAGCGTGCTGGCTTTTGGTCACAGGGGTCCCCGGTTCGATTCCCGGCAGGGTCGGGAATTTTAACCTTAATTGGTTAATTTCGTTAGCACGGGGGCTGGGTGTATGTGCCGTCTTTATCATTATTTCATCCTCATCACGACACGCAGGTCGCCTACGGGAGTCAAATCAAAAGACCTGGATCTGGCGAGCCGAACTTGTCCTCGGACAATCCCAGCACTAAAAGCCATATGCCATTTCATTTTTACAGTATGAAAATAGTGTTTCCAAGATTAAACTGATGTCAGCTGGAAAGAAACCTTAGAAAACTGAATACAAAACTGGAACAGGAAGATCATTTCAAGAATTCATAGATGCTAAGTGAAACTGAATCAATGTGCAGCAAGGATAATTTAATGCACTTGCAGTTGTGATCAATTTACTTATTTATTTAATAGTATGGTGATTATAACTACAAATTTATAAGTCCAGGTCCAAATGTTTCAGCCACTCTACAGCACTTTCTGAAAGATCAAACAGGTCGCTCGGGCTTCCGGAGTAGGCATGAAGAGGGCAGCACAGGATGACATGGTGCATTCAAGGAGAATCCAATCAACCCCACTTGTGGCATATGAAATTGTAGCGTCCATGCCCAGTTCTCAGTCTGTTGAGGCGACAACCTAGTTTCCTTGGGAGGTCGAATCCCTTCATTTTCTGGGTTGGATTTAGGTCATGAGCATTTGTTTCAGATGTTGAAATTGACCACTCATCCTGCCAGCTCTCATTTAGATTAAAACTATTCCTCAAGAGCTGGCCGGCCAGTATACTTGCTGGTCTCCTAGATCAAAGTCGTTGTGGCGATGGGTAACAAAATTCCTGGTGAACTGGTGATGAGGGAGATGACCAGATCTTCTTTGCTTCTCTCAGCGGAGCTTCCTTTCTCCTCAGGTGGGGTGGTGGGATATGACTAAGTACAGGTAACCAGTGGCGAGGTGTTGACTTTACAGTACCAGTTATGCAGCGCATGGTATCATTCAGCTTAGTATCCACTTTATGCACATGTGCAACTTCCAGTCATACTGGAGCACAGTATTCCACTGCAGAGTAGACAAGTCTGATACCAGTTAATCGTAAGCAGTCAGCCATGGCTCCCCAGGAACTGTCACGAAGCTTGTGCAGGATGTTATTCCTTGTAGCGATTTTGTGAGAGAGCTTGGTGAGATGTTCTTTGCAGCTCAGAGTTCTGTCCAGCGTGACTCCTAGATATTTCGGGAATGGGTTGTACTTTAGTTTTTCACCAAGGAATAAAACAGATGGCTTGTAGTTTGCGAGTCGGTTGCTGAGATGAAAACATGAAACCTCAGTCTTAGAAGCACTTGAGATCAAATGCCAAGACTTGAAGAATGTTGCCATTTTGATCAAGTCTGCTAAAAGAATGCCTTCTCCGTCCTCAAAATTTCTGCTTTGAGCTACCAGTTCAATGTTGTCTGCATAGATGAACTTAGTACGGTAGCTGTGGTTGATGGTAAGTCATAGATGTAGAGGTTGAAGAAAACTGAGGCCAATACTGATCCCTGTGGCAGACCATTATTTAACTTTCTTCTGCGACTTTTAGAATCACCTAGGAATACTACAAACTCTCTCTCACAGAACATGTTGGAAATTAGGTTTGCAATATCCAAGCAGGTAATTACTTCCAGCACTTTAAGAATTAGTCCATGTCGTCAAACAGTATCATATGCACTTGTCAGATCAATGAAGACAGCTGTTGATTTTAACTTCTTTCGGAAGCCTGCCTCGATGTGAGTGGTAAGAGACCAAACTTGATCAGTGCAGCTACGATTTCCTCTGAAACCAGCTTGCTCTGGGGGGGGGGGGGGATTACAGCTTTAATTAATGGTGCTATCCTCCAAGAGTTTATAAGTACAACTGAGAAGTACTATTGGACGGTAGTTTTCAGGTCTCTGTTCCGACTTTCCAGGTTTAAGACGGGCGATCACCTTTGACCATTTGTACTGCTTCGGCAGGTTGTTAGTCTGAAGGATGTAAGTTAAAAGAGAAGTGATCTACTTTATGCTATTTCAAAGGAATTCGTTGTAGATATTATCAGAGCCAGCGGCCTTTCCGGTTTACAGTATTTTTATAGCAGCTTCAACTTCCTGAATAGAGAATGGCCTAGACAGTTCCTCATTTGTCTTTGTCTTTGTTCCATGTTTGAGCTCGGTGAGCTTACGTTTCACAGTTTTCGTATGGCATTTTTCTCTCTTGGCACGGGTGACTTCAACCATTCTATTTTCAATGGCATCTGGGCTCATGTTAGTTAGCTTTTTAGAATAATTTTTTCCAGTAAGTCGATTTAAGACTCTCCAAGCTTTTCTGCTCGATTTTGCAAAGTCCATATCTTTTACTGTTGCTTTCCACTTTTCTCTCCTATTCTTGTCTAATGACAGTAGAAGCTGTGAACCTACTTCATGGCTGCCTGTTGTTTGATAATCTTCATACAGGGCCTCACTTTCTGGATTCCAACTGGGCACATATACTTTCTGAAACCTCTTGGAATGTTCAATTTGGCAGCTGAAATGACTAAGGTGACGAAGTCATCATAGATACTAGCAGTTGGTTCTAGATTTCTATCACACAGCTTCTGATCAAGATCTTTAGAGAATTTATCCCAGTTTGCAGGATTTAAATTCCACCTTGGTAAAGGTACTGAGGTCATCAGGGGTATCTTCATACCTGCTTCCAACAGGACTGGTCGATGCTGGCTGTTTGGGAAACTCGACAATATTGTACATGCAATACTGAGAGGTTGATCAAAGCAATCCTTGGACACAAATGTTAGGTCGCGGTTGTAGTCTCTTCTCCAGCGAGCAGAATTGAAAGTGCCCTTGTCTTTTGCATCAAAAACTAGGTGCAGATCGGATATTTCAGCTCACTAAGTTAATGCCTCACCATCTTCATCAACTGTGTCCTATCGCCAATTAGTATGATGGCTGTTAAAATCTCCAGTGTAAATGCAGGGATGGCTGAAGGTTGGCAAAATGCTAGGCCATATGATGCTAGGAGGCTTATACACGTTAAAAACTGTTACGTTATTAACCTGTATTGCTATAGAGAAAATGAGATCTTTTACACTTGACTCAACAACCCGAACTCCTGTCAGACTGGATTTAGCATAGGTGGCAATTCCAAACTGCTGATGATGGATAGCGTCGACTAGGGTATAGCCCAGTATTCGTCCTCTTCTATCAAAGTCCAGTTCATCTGTTAAGTGTGTCTCCTGAATGTTGACGATATCAATGTCGAGGTTGTTCAGTTGTTTTCTAAGATATTTACATTTGGCACGACTTAAGCCTTCAATATTTAGTTGGAAAATACGGACTGAAGGTCCAATGTCCATTGTTGAGTGGTTCTGAAAAAAAAGTTATTTCCAAAAGTTTGATACATTAAGTCGTTCAATTGTATCACCTTATATCGCTGTTGCTCGCTTAGCATCATCCGGGGGACGTGTGCAGGGCAATCAATAGGTAGAATCCTGCGGACGTGAGCAACGGTCATCAATGGTATTCTGCAACAAACATGTCAGCTCCCAGACGTACCTATCTTTACAGTAGTCTATTTTCAGACTGACTTTGCTGTGTGGGCATGAACACAGAGTATGTACCACAAAATACACCTGGAACATTTTGAAAGGGTTAGTATCCGCATACTCGTTACTGCACCATTATCTTTATCTTTCATTAATTTTGAATCTAGCCTAGTTTGTGTGATAATCCCTTATGAATCTGTAAAGTATGAGTGTAATCAGTTATCTATATTTGTATATATGAATAACACTAGCCTGCAAAATAAAACCTTTTTGTGCGGTGAAAACGAAACTAGGTGGGCTTTATGAATTTCTTAACGCAGAATTCGAGAAAAAAATTAGTTTTGGCGAATCATGTCTGGTTTGGTGGCAGTTTTACAAAATATTATTTTGTTCTTACGTAAAATTATTGATACTTAGTATTGATTAAATTTGATGTATTAATGTAAATTTCATCTTGCAAAACGTAATAATATTTTTCATGCATTGAATACACATAAATGCTGCTTTGTAAGCAAGTAGATAGTATGTATTATATTTTTAATGTATATTGAAATTCGTGAAACTGAAGCATAAAGCGCCTATTTAGTTTCGACTGTACAGTTGCTTTTAAATTAATATAACCGTACCTTGAATAAAAATTACATGATTAAACATACATAGTTTTGTTACTTACATTATGTGCAGTTTAGATTCACACCTCCGTCTTTTCCCGTTTTCCGTGGAATTTCCGGTTTTTTTAAGTTCTTGAATGATTTCTAGAAGGGTCGTCTCGTGCAATCGACCAACAGTAATCGGCTATCATATTCACATTCCAACGTCCCTGATAGCGTCATTCTGCGTCTTGGAGATCCTAGTGAAACCTTTCACCTTGTTCTTCACTGACAGCTCCTAAATTTAGAGGGAAATAATCCAGATGCGAAGCTAAGAAATGAAGCTTAAAGTTCATATTACAACCGAGTTCCTTAAACTTTACCAACATTTTCCTTACAATTTCTTTGTATTGAGGGTCCTTAATGTTGCCAAGGAATTTAGTCACTACATCTTTGAATGCATTCCATGCCTCTTTCTCAATTTTAGTCATCGTGTCTGTGAAAATTTTATCCTTCATCTGTTTACGAATCTGTGGTCCATCAAATACGCCTTCTTTGATTTTTGCATCTAATAATGAGGGAAATTTATTGGATAAATATTGGAACCATAGGCTACTTTTATCTAATGCCTCGACATACAGTTTCATCAATCCAAATTTGATGTGCAAGGGTGGAACTAGAATTTTTTCACGGTCAATAAGACTTACATTCTAGACATTTTTGGATTCTGGTTGTAGTTGTTTCCTCTCTGTCCAATTCACTGTATCCCAATGTTTATCCTGTGCCCTGCTATCCCATTCGCATAGGAAACAGGGAAATTTTGTATAGCTTTTTTGTTGTGCCAGCAACAATCCAATGATCTTCAAATCACCGCAAATTTGCCACCCATGCTCATGTTATTTAATTTTTTCAAGCACCAACTTTAATATCTCGTATGTTTCAGACATTTTTGTGGAGTGTGCAAGTGGACGAATGCCAGAACATTTGTATTATGAAGAAAAACAGCCTTTAAACTTATTTTGGAAGAGTCAATAAAAACACGCCAGTTACTAGGATCATACCCTCTCTCTCTCAATCGACGTAGAAGATTTGAAACATCCGTACAAAATACAAGTTCATCTTCTTGAGTATAATACTTTCGGACTGTTATCTTTGAAAGGAAACTGCTTTATCAGTCCATCATAAACATTGCATAAGGGCTGGGAGTTTTAACACGTCTGATTATTCAAGTGGTCTAAGATGAAAGACAAACTCTCAACTGTCTTATCTTCAATCCTACATACCTCGCATTCTATTGCGTATCTGGGGGAGTTTGTTATGAATTTACCAGGAAATCTCCAACTACAAAATGAAAATTTAGACAGCAATAAACCTATAATAAAATGCAAACAATAATAAATCTAATCACATAATTGTATTCTAAAAAAAGTTGCGCGAGAACATCTCTCAACATTACATCTTACGAATGCATGCAGATACTAAAACACCGAATTGCGTCAAAACTAGACGTGATAGCAAAAACATAGCATCATTTTCGGAATCAAGGCAGCGATTTTCATAAGAATTACATATTTTCGATTTTACCGCAAAATCATGTTGGCTAGTGTAATTTATTTATATTTTCCAAATTGTAACATCACGTCGGGATCCTTGTGCTCACTCACAGTACATGTGTTGATGTTCTTTAGAAATTCACAGAAGACTTTCAGCAAAATACGGGGACAATATCACGTACTTGTTCAATATTGACATCAGTAAGGGCTGCAGATGGACGACCAGATATTTCCTCATCCTTCACGCTCATGCGACCTGTTTTGAACTGTTCAATCAACTGGTAAACACTTCGCTGTGGCAAAACATTGTCCCCATATTGTGCTGAAAGTCTTGTATGAATTTCTGCTCCTGGTACACCCTCAGACCACATAAACCGGATTATGGAATGCTGTTCTTCCTTGGTGCAAACAGAGAGTGGCGCGGCCATCTTTATGTTGCAACAGCGCAACCTGTACTGATTGGATAATGCTGAAACCTACCACAGACGTAGACCATGGCTGGTACCACACAATACCATAGAGCGAACCTAGAGTAAAACTGCAGATACTTATTGACTTGCGTACGTGTATATATATTGAACCCTTTAGGTCCATAATGAGGGATACCTACCTTTCTTACCTATCAGCAAAGCTCATGAGATCTGTCTCTTGGGTCGTATCGGGTTCTTCGTCACTTGCTGAGGTAAAGGTAGGGTTCAGTAATTCTAATCTATCTACTGGAATGAAAGGTCTGTTTAAAAGATTCCTATTTATTCTGGAAATTTTGAAGCATTTGATATGTCAGTGGTATCATAGAAGTCAATTGTGTCCACTGGACACCACAATCACTTTTACATAAACGTCAGAACACTGATGTGAGACTTTAACGTAACTGCCTGACGGGCATTCTTACTAGAAACCATTGTCTCAATTATTAATCATTTAAGAAAGGAAAGTCTGGAAATCCTTAAATTCGGCTTCCATGTGAGACCACATGTACCATCATAGTGATTCGTTATGGTCCAGCTCTCGTAACACGAACTCTGGACTCTGGGTATAATTAAGGCCGTCCAATCGGTGTGTGCCACACAGTCGTTCTACGGCATGGACCCTTAATTGAATCGATGTGACCTGCGTCTATGTCATGGACCGACATCTAATCTTCTAAGTTACTTTAAAGTCATTGTGGATGATGACCGCAAGGAAATGATGCTACAATGGCATATGGCCCTAATCTAAGTCACTGAGGTTGATGACCCCCTGACCATCCAAGTTTCTAGGCTGAAGGCTAAACACAATTAAGTTACATCGGTTGATGACCAAAGTTTCCACTTTACTATCCCCAGCACATTCACTGCTCAATCAATCAAAGTTCAATAATTACAACAATAGCAATGCTCACAAACTTTGTGGCAGTAAAATCCATTTCCTTCGGATATGTCCCTTTAATCTTTACTTTATTTTTTAATATTCCCCAGACAACAAACTAAAATTTCCAGAATGCATCTCCAAGTTATTCGCTTGATTAAAGTTATTTCAAAATGCGGTTTCACTGAATTTAATAATTAAATAAATTTAAATGATTTAACGAAATGTTAAAGATCAGTAAATTTTATCACCGCGGACTCTGGTTTCTTCACAAATTCCTACGCAGCTGTGATGTAAATTCAATATTGCGATGTTTATCTGGCTGGAAAAGAATTGTTACATAATTCATGTCCAGTTATATATCTTGTCTCGTGATTTCACACTTTAAAATCTAATCTAGTCTTAACCATTATTAAAACTTGGATATCCTATGAATCTACGTACAAACCAAACAACTCGCCATATAATTACGATGTCATATCTCGTCATACCATTATGAAATTTTGCACAGCCCTCACAGACAAACCGATAATCACAGCCATCGCTCTATATTATGGACAACCCTGAATTTGGTTACTCTGTTCCTTATACTCAAAGTTCGTGATTTCAAATGTTCATTACGTCCCCATTACAGTATTTCACAATACTCAGATCATTACCGGCTATGAATTTCAACTAAATCCAGCATTTTAACGTTTTCCCTGGCCGAGAAATACAATGCAATCTCAATTCCACGCCTGTCCCATTATCACAGCTGAGGCCTCTCATCCCCCAAGTTCGCTTGGCAGTTACATGAAACACCCGGTTCGTTCTACCTGACTGACTTCTCAAAATGCTCCTTTTAAACTCTGTCGATATAATTAAACAAATACGATATTCTAACCAACAAAATGCACAGATTATGCTTCAAGATGCCCACACTAATTATACGCGTCGCCTATTAATACCGCTATGGATTTCTATGAATTTCTTTCCATTCTCAACATTATAAAATATATACCTTGGGCTATCACGTCCCGGCTTCAATGACAGGACTCTAACCTGATTCGCACATCTCATCTCAACTCATATAAAACATTCCTCGGGCTTCCATGTCCCGGCTTCAATGACAGGTCCAACCTGATTTACAAATCTCATAACAACAAAACTAACCCCTGTTTCCCAGCTCCACAATTATCGTCGACAAAGAACTGGAATAAAATCCTTACTAGAAATCTCGACGTCTAATATGGCACAATGCATTACTCATGAATAACTTCGCATAAATGATATCGTATTTAATAACTTGATTTTTACGAGAAATGACTGAAACATTCTACTAGATCTTTTTATTGTCAGTCAGACACAGTTTAAAGTGGGCATAGAAAAACGTTTCTCTCCGTGACCAGATTCATCACCCTAGGTTCTCACCCGACAGCGCGCTTCCACTCGATTGAAAATGAGTGACCATGGATTATTATTATTAACGTCAAATTGCAGACAGAAAAATTTTACGTCGAATGAACATCTTAATTTGGCATCACAAAATATAGGCAGTACACTTCACACGGATGACGATCTACATTGGACGTGATATCACTTCGGAACCCTATTCAATAACTTTTTACAACATTATACGGCACTCGCAAGACTTCAAAAATTTATCCAAGTGGAAAATAAAACAAATGACTCTTTTAGTCGTATTCTCACATTTACAAACCTTAGTAGGGATGACCACTGCGTCGTATATCCCCATTCAAATACACTTTTAGAGATCACGAGACAAGATATAAGAGGTAGTAAGATGGAAAGTCACCTACCTCATGTAGTCATAGGGCTCACCTGCGACCCTGGCATTTTATTTAGCCATTTTTACATTCATGGCTTCACAGTTGATTATTAATTTTCTTCAGGTTTCCTGGAATAAAGCATTAAAAAAAAGAAAATACCCTTCACTTGTTTGCTGAGTGCACACGATGGATTATAATTATTTCGGCACACGAATTACTTAACAACATTAGAATTTATTCAGTACTTTGACCGTCCTATCTGGTACAATTATTTCATTCAAGAAAACTATCTCCTCATGGACTCAAGACCTAGCCGCAATGGCTAAAATCTGCAGTTGAACTCAGTCTACTTTCGTTGTTTGATTTCGCAGAGCAGCTCAACAATTGTTCGTCCGCTTTGTATCACAAATGCCGGAGAAGGAGACTTCGTCATGGCGTCGGATCTCTCCCTTTGCCGCCAAGAAAATTTCTATAAATTTTCTGACTTACCTAAACTGTAATTTCAAGAGTTTTGAAAGTGACTACATGCTTGCTACATTTCTGGCGGTAGTGTTCACGGACATTTAACATTTTTACGGGTTCGATTTGCGAGATGATTGACCTCCTTTGATAGGCACTATATTTTTTTGACTTGGCTTGGATCACGCCATGTACACGCGCTTTGAAATAGTTCACAAAAATGACTTGAGATTCTTCCGCCGTTGACACGTGTGGCTGACGTCACTTACCCCAGAGCGTGGGACCGAAGGTAATCACCTCCTCGTCACGTGTCAAATCTATGCTATCAAGAATCCAACTTTTAAATGATTGTCGATTTATGCATAATGTTCTTAGGGCACAAAGGTCATGGATTCAATGTATATATATATACAGGCTTATTCACCTAACAAGTTACACGCAAATAACTTCTAAACCATTAAAGATATCAGCATTCTGTTTTCATATTCGTAAATGGTACGCAGGGTTTTATAAAATAACGTGTTACTTAGTCTCATGGGGAGATTAACAACCGAGATATTGATACTAACTCCATATTTTTAAATAGAACGGCACAAATGTATACAGCTGATTTAAAAGTTCATCTGCGTACAAGTTCAAATATGTAAGTATTTTCAAAATCGGACAATTACTTTTTGAGATATAAGAACAGCATGCGCTGTTTTGCATGCCGCATCAGACGGCGTGAAGTCGGGAGAGGACATATTGAGGCGCAAGCAGTTTCCTGGGAGTGAGTGCCGTTCCATTTAAAAATATGGAGTTGGTATCAATATCTCGGTTGTTAATTACCCCATGAGATTAAGTAGCACGTTATTTCACAAGACCCTGCGTACCATTTACGAATATGAAAACAGAATGCTGATATCTTTAATGGTTTAGAAGTTATTTGCATGTAACATGTTAGATGAATAACCCTGTATATATATACTTATACATACAGTATAATTCATAAGGTTGATATGAGTGACATGAAAGCAGTGCGAATGATTACTAGTACTAGTAGGAGGAAACAAAACAGTGGCAGGAAGGTACTCAGAATGATGATATAAGGCCAATTTAGGAATGAACTCAATGAATGAAGCTGTGTATACACTGGCTTCTCTGGTGGGGTCATGTGAGGTGAATAGAGGATAGGTTGCTTACAAGAAAATGGACTCAGCCTTGGAGGATAGGAGACAAAGAGGAACACCTGGGTCATATTAGGCAACCTCGGTGTTTAGAGGTTTAACAATAAGAGGTATAGAACTAGACAAGGCCACAGAGCTAGTTAGGAGATTTTGGAGGTATACACTTCTTTCTATGATCACCTAACATGAAGCCACGGCTGCAAATATCGGATTGCCACCTTGGCCTATTGTTCACCAGGTCTAATTTTGCTTGCTATGTTGTTTTGCTTCCACTGTTCAGTGCCAAATCATTGGGGAGGCATTTAGTTAATTCAGAGGCTTACGGACTGAATGTTAAAATGCAAACAGCCTATAAAGATGTATGTTGGAGTAGTTAACTGAAAGCCTGGTTACACCATTTCAAACCTTTGCAAATTCCTAACCATTCACAAAATTATTTAACCCTTGCCAAGTGGATAAGTTTTGGCTTGTGAGCATAATTATTTTTTGTAAAAATATTTTTATTCTTAACACACATGAAAAGTAGTCTTGATTAAGATCACTAAACAACCGAGCTGTAATTCACTTTCTACCCTACTTCATAATTCACTATGACTACTGCTGTAAATATTGAACTGTCACATTCACTAATAAACATATACGGTAACAATCTAACTAGTATTTATGTTGAGTCTTCCCTGAAAGTTTTGAAACTTTCACCTGTATGATACATTTCAAAGCATCTATCAGGGTGTAAGAATGGCTTTGCTGTGCAAATTTTACAATAATAAATAGTATCTTTTCTTACTTTTTGGGCCTTACAGACAACACAGGTCACCGAACACTTTTTTCAGCATCTGTGTCTGCTCTGTCACTTAGGTTATTTTCGCACTCACTTGCAACGATTTCACTTTCCTCAGTCACTCATTTCCGGGTATTCATCATCACTATTTAATAATTGTGACTCTATTTCACTGTTGTTTTGAATATATTTCGATGACATAATGCCTAGAAAAGGCAAAACACAAACATGCACAATGTGAACAAACTTATATTAAGTTTACATTGAAGCATGGAAACTGCGCTTCAGAACAAACACCTTCTTTTTAAATTCCAAATACCTGTGTTTAGCTTAAATAAAGGCACTGTCTACATGCTCCTGGCATCTATTGGCTGATATTTCTACCCTAAGAGGAAGCACACAGTCGCAAAGCCTCAAAATTCTGGATAAACACGTCAATCACTCGCACGGGAGTAGAGAGGTTCCAGATAAAGACGTGTAATGCTTGGCTAAGGTTAAAGGAAGTCAAAGTGAAAGAATTACGTCTAAATACATCATAGAACCTCTTGGGTTCCAAAGCACATTTAATCTATTTTCACAATTTGTTTTATAAACTTGCATGTTACATAAACAATCTTAAATAAAACTGGATGATCTCTTGAAACATGATTCAAAATACCAGTAATAATATCATTTTAATAATATCATTTTCATTACTACCTTATATGAAGGAGAAATTACTGGGAGATTTAATTTAAGCCCACATTCAACTGAACTACTTTTCTGTTTTTTCACTCTTTGGACACAATTTTTATACAGAGGAAAATGGAGCAAGAAAAGCTTTAAAATCAAATGTAATTGACATTTCAGACATTCATCTCCTTTTTGGCAATCTCCAAAATTTCATCCTTTTTATGCTTATTCTGCTGCTAGTGCTTCCTACTCACCTATGACATGACTGTTGAAATCACTGAATACATACAGCTAACATAGGAGGCATAAAATCCACACGTAACAATCCAAAAATAAGTTCTTCATTTATTAGAAAATTATATTCAGAAAGAGCGACACTAAATTCTCTGCAATTGAATCTGAAGTGCAGTAAATATTGAACTGAAGATACAATAGAATATTTGTGGTAGTGAATTGTTAAAGTCTTGTTGAGGTCACTTCACTAAACCAAACTCCTCTGGCATATTACAACACTCTTAAATCCCTACTGTACCAGAACAAACAATGAAATGTACATAACAGAAATTGCAATAAGGAAAGTAACAGAATTAGATTCAAGAATGAATTTGGGTAAACAGATCAAGAGACTAGCTTATGTAGACAACGATGTGCTTGTTGTTAATAAAGAGAAAGAACAGAAATGGATGGATAGGAATCACATTTTTCAAAGCCAAAGTGTTGGGCTGAAAATCCACAGACAAAAACAAACATCATGTGAGAAGACAAGTTATTCTATGTCTTTTGATACTGATTTGAAGAGATTACAATAACTAGAGTATGGCATCCAGGAGGACATATTAAGAGGGATAATAACATAATGAAGGAGATCTCAGCTAGATTCCTGCAGGGTATAGAACATACAAGACAATAATTCAGCTCAGAGTAAGACTTGGCTCAAATTATGGAAACTATCAAAACATACAGAGAAACTCATAATATTAGAGAATGGGGTAGTAGGTAGAGATATTTCGGCCTGTTCATGAACACTGGAGAACAACAGTGCCAAGACTAAAGTCAAGATTGTGGATATAATGAATTACAATCCACCACTGATGGAGAATGTAGCAGGATTTAAAGTAGCAGAGACCTTCTGCTACCTGAGAGCCTTAATGTCAAATAACAAGAGCAATACCAATATAAATGGTCCATTATTGGACATTTAAATTTTCCAGCCAACTTATTCCTGGTTGCCAGCATTTTGCCCGAGTGTGAGGCTCTGTTATAAATTTCTATAAATATCCTGTAGAAAACATGGTTTTGTTCTTGGGGAGCTTGGATGAAGAACAGGTTGACCACATTTCAAGCATACAGAAGCCATGGAAAAACTGGTAATAAAAGAAAAGGGTCAATAAAAACACTAAGATGAATTGACCGGATGAGGAAATCCATGTACAGCTGGCTCAGGATCGGAGAACATGGCAAGAGATTATCTATTACTGCATTCACCAAACCATAGTGCACAAACAATAAAGGGCCGGTTCTACCACCTACTGGTAAAGTAGCGCGTAACTTGCCCTCCACGTAAAAGGATGTTTCCATTCGACCACTCCCAGGTAGTACTATTGGCAGCATAAATCGTAGTTACCCGGCGCTTAATTTATTGGCCACTTCGAGGGCCCGATAAGACTTTACCTACCAGGCAGGTTTTGAGAGGTGAACATTATTAGCTGTATTTCTGGTGACATACAACATAAATTAGCTTAGTATACTGAAAAAATCATGATAGTGTAACAATGATCGATATTGTATTGCAGGATTTTGAACATTAATGCTTCGCTTGAGTTGCAATGGTCACACCAGCCTCTCGCATTGGTAACGTAGGGAACACATTTTATATGCAAGCTTTCACAAAGAAATTCTAAAAGGATATAAAATCAAAACCTATTTTGAAATCATTTCAAATGGGCTTTAATTTTCTACTTTTTCAGTTTTCAGACACCAGGTATAACTTAGTGTATGTATCCATATTAATCCAAGCGTTCTTGCAGTGCAATGGCTAATACGCTCACTTCTTAATACGAGGTATGCAGGTTCGAGTCATCATTACGATGAATCTTTTTTATTGTCATGATTAGCGTTGTATTAATCTGTATGCCTCTTTTCATTCATTCTTTTGTTAATAATATATTTCATTGAAATGTTTAATCACAATATTATGTCTACTAGGAAAATGTTTTATATGTGTGTTACTTATAGAAAATGATGTTATGATTAAAATAGCATTATAGGACTGTGGCTTAGGTAGCAGATTCCCTATCAGTTGTTCACATAGTCTTCTTGCAAATGATTTCAAAGAAATTGGAAACTGTTCCATTTCTGAATTCCTCCTCCTATGAATGGATATTTACCTCAATTAGTTCCTTACATTTACAGTAGGCCTACCTTCCAACTTTATCTTCATAAAGTTAAACATTAGAATGAAATGCATTATCAATAAATGGAAGCATGTGGAACTAAACAAGGCCACAGAGCTAGTTGCAAATAGAGCATCGTGGAGATACTTAATTCATAGAAGCATGCAGATAGAATACTCAAAGGCAATAAGTCTGTAAGGAAGATGTATGTGTGTGTGTGTGTGTATATAAGTATATGGAATACTTTCCAAAAACGCTGCCTTACATGATAGGTTATAAACTGGCATAAGAAAATGTAATGTTGAAATTTTAATCCCAATTAGGTATTGATTTTGAAGCTCATAGATTAAAATCATGACAGCTTGACAAATTGTTGTCCTTAACTCTTAAGACTCCCCTTATTAGGCTTTTTGGTGATAATCAGTAGATGCAAGCAAAGGAAAATAAGACAATCGAAATGAGCTTCATACATCTGACGATAGACAACATTACACTTGAAAGTGAGAAGTCACTGAAAATCAGTCTACCCAACTCTGTATATCGGTGTCTAGCTCCGGGTAGCTACCTAGCGCTTGCACGGAGGTGGTTGCACGCAAGCCAAAGACCAGCTGATTTACACCCCCCAGGTAGTTTACCTCCTGGGCAAATGCCAGCCACTTTACCAGCAGATGGTCTAACTGGCCCAAAGAGAGAAGAAATGAAAATGGGGAATGGAGAGGAAGGAGCAATGATCAAGGGTATTGGAAAAGATTACGATGGTCTGGTCACAGTAGACCCAATAAGAGAGGTGCTGAGAGAGAGACCACATGGAAAAGTTTAGTAAAACATAATATCACAACAGCCAGAATATAGATAAATGGTCAATTGGAGAATGCTGCATGAAAATGGTTGGCGAGGGTCTCAAGTTCAAGTTGCTTCATCAATAAGCAGGCACGCAGAGCCATGGTAAGTCATGTAAGAATGGAGGATCATTGTAATTATTCATCACAAACATCAGAATAAAGATATATATGGGTACAGTACTACACAGCAACACAAAAACAATTTAGTACAGTGAAAAACTCCAAGAGTGCAATGAAGACTACAGCAATCAAAGCAGAAAGAAAAATAAACTAAATTGTTAATTCAAACATTTTTTAACAATGCATGCAATGAGTCTCAATGGCAAGACCCTGGACTAATATGCCTTGCACTATGCTGTATTCTTTGTAATGAGCACCACGGAGAAAGTTTCTTGTTCTTCGTTGTTGTTGGTGTCAGGAATATAGCCACGAGATGTCCCGTTTTACCTGATACCAAACCATGATCGTAAAATAACTTTCAAAATTTCATTAAATTCGATGAGCCATATTCCCAGTAAAGGAAACTGTGAGACTTCAATGGCCAATCCCTCATTTTCAAACACAGAATCTGAAGGTTCTTGATAAAAATGGTAGTTCTGACAGAATTGTCAATATTCATTGATAATGTGCTTGTAATACTTCCGAAGTTTCTATTTGCTATAGGGCTTAGCTAAGTACCATGTGACAGCTGATTTAGTTCCAAAGCACTCCACTGCATAGCGTATGGTAGCTTGTATCATCGCTACTAGAGCTATAGCTGTTTCAAGCAGCAGCATCTTAGCGCACTCTAACAGCAACACTGTGAAGTTACTATAGGATGTTGTTTGTAGTTTTATTATTACAAACTAATGCAGCTATGTTCAACATATAAAATTTAATATACAAACCAACAACATATCATCTCTGACAAGGGACACCCTTGCAGAAGCTACTGAGCTGGGCTGAGTAGCTCAGACAGATGAAGCGCTGGTCTTCTGACCCCAACTTGGCAGGTTCAATCTTGGCTCAGTCCAGTGACATTTTAAAGTGCTCAGATATGTCAGCCTCGTCTTGGTAGATTTCCTGGCACGTTCAAGAACTCCTGCTGAACTAAATTCCAGCACATTGGCATCTCAAAACCCATAAAATTAGTTCATGGGACATACACCCAATATTATTAGAAGCTACCAATCCTACAGACTCAGGTAAGAGAAACAGAACCTGGAGAACTTCAATGGTAATAACTGAATGGAGACTTCGGTCTCACCCAGACAATTTGGAATCATGATGTGTTTCAGCAGTTGCTATACCAGTCACTAGTTGGCAGTATCAACTTCATGAGTGTATGTTACAAAGGTGATCAGCCTAATACTGAGCAAGTTGAATGTGCAGTTGTGAGTTTGCATTTGGGAGATAGTGGGTTTGAACCCCAGTCAGCAGCCCAGAAGCTGCTTTCCCATTTTCACTTTAATTAAGGCAACACCCGGTTCCTTTCCACTCCTAGCTCTTTCCTATCCCATAGTTGCCATTATACCCATCTGTGCCGGTGTAACATAAAGCCAATTGTAAAAAAAATATAACCAGCCCAGAACACAGCCTGGGTACATCAGTCAGAATAAACTACAAGGAAACAAAGAACTGACCATATATACATGTAACAACAATAGTTGCCATTAATAACATTTAGTCCTAAATATTTCATGTGATGTAATCGCTCAGTCGTATTATATTACAAAGAAAATAAAGTATACAGAGTGGTCAGAAACAATGTGAACAAGGAATGCAAGCATTGGTAATATTGATAAATAACCAGGAAAAAATTATGCAGTTTCTCATGACGTCATTTTATCCACTGCTGAAGTTAGCCAATCACATCGCTTTGCAGGCAAATTCAAGTGGACTTTATGATGCAGTGTTGCCAAGTCTGCACAGTGTAGCATTTTTGCAACATAATATTCTTCTTATAGTTACATAACATGCTAAAGGATGGCAAACCTTAATGCGTACATAACATCTTTGACATCTGTACTTCCAGAAATGATGCTATGGCTAGAGGTAATAATTTTCTCCATTTCTGTGCAATGTTATCTTTGCCTGAGGCAGATTGATATGTTTCATGGCAGCTGTACCTTGACCACACCCAATGTTGATTAACTAAGGAGATCTCACAGCACCCGGTGTTTCAACAGGGCTACAGCAGGAAAAGTAATGAAATATGAATGTAGCATTTTTGCTACATCATGCAGATAAGGCATTTCTTTTCAGATGCTTGGTTCAAGGTTAAGAGCAGCAATGACTTGGAAGTACTTCTTGATAGTGTTCTATTTGTTGATTATTTCCTTAATGATGCAACACTCAAGTCCAAATCATAATTATAATACTGTAGTATGTACTTTATTTTAATATGTATTGTGTTTTCTCAAGATTTACCTTTAGCAAATGTATTCATAATTCTTTTTGTCATGTCTTAAGGCTGAGAATCAACTAAAATATGCAATAGAGAAGTTAACTTGACAGAAGTGCAAATCTAGCAACTGTGCAGGCAGTAATGTAAGGTATGGAAGGATGGATGGTCAGAGAATGTTACCTAGCAATCGTGCAGGCTGTGATGTAAGCTATGGATTGATGGCCAGAGTGTGTTACCAAGCAACTGTGCAGGCTGTGATGTAAGCTATGGATGTATTAAAGTATTCATGAATGGCCAGACAATTTTACCTAGCAATCATACTGGCTGTGATGTAAGGTATGGATGGATAGTGAGACAATGTTAGCTAGCAATCATGCAGGTTGTGATGTAAAGTATACATGGATGGCCAGACAATGTTACCTAGCAATTGTGCAGGTTGTGATGTAAGATATGGGTGTATGGCCAGACAATGTCACCCAGCAATTGTGCAGGCTGTGATGTAATGTGTGGATGGATAGTCAGACAATGTTACCTAGCAATCATGCAGGCTGTGATGTGAAGTATGGATGGATAATCAGACGTTACCTAACAACTGTGCAGGCTGTGATGTAAGACATGGATGGATAATCAGACAATGTTACCTAACAACTGTGCAGACTGTGATGTAAGATATGGATGGCTGGGTGCAGGATCTGGTGTGAAGTATGGATGGAAGGCCATGACCAAGTAACACTGTGTTTGAAAAAGAATGCAGATTGTTTCACAGGCTATCACATCAGTTGAACTGTGAATATGCCCTAATCATTTGACAAGCTATTACTTTTTACTTTAATCAATATGTTAAATCTCTTTTAATTTTTAAAAAATCAGTTGTTTTCTATATTCTTATGAGTGAGAAACAATACTTCCTCTCATATACTGTACTGGGGTACCATTTGTATATACAAAGCCTACAATGCATGAAGAAATGAAGTTCCTATGAATAATCACACAGAAGACCAGGAAGGACAAGTGCAGGAATGAAAATATCCAAGAGGAGGTGGGAATAGAAGACTCCTTACTACAGAGGATCCGGAAAGCAAGACAGAAGTTGATCGGCAAAGAAAAGATGTCGAGGAGAAAGGACAAGATTGGGATATCACGAGAGAACAAGGAAAGAGGGGGCTTGCGCACCACACACGGGCAACTGGAGATGGTCAACCATGATGATGATGACCGACACTGTAACACTCATATACCCTGTTCACATTGCTTCCAACCATACTTTAGAGGGTTAAACTGGAAAACAATGGGCAAGGCACAAACTAAGCATTAGCTAAGCAATTCAAATCCCTTTCTACAACTGCAGAAAGTACAGTAAAAATCAAAACAAATTAAAAATTAACTGTGATGTACAAATTTCAACTCCAAAATATTGGTCAGTCCTTCGCACGACATTCATTTAACAAATGCCACGTGCAAGTCGACCTTTGGTCAAACCCCTTGCCACACGCTAGGCAAAAGTGTTTCTTCTCTCCAGTATGAACCTGCTCATGACGGTTCAGGTTCGACTTGCTAATGAATTTCCTGTGACATGTGCTACATTCAAAAGGCTTTCCAGTGGTATGAATTAAAATATGTCTATTCAGTATGAGAAGAGTGGTAAAGAACTTTCCGCAGTAAGTGCAATTGAAAGGTCTTTTTCCCGTATGTGTCGACATATGTTGATTCAACGTACTACGTTGGGCGAAAGCTTTGTTACAAACGGTACAAGCATGAGGCCTTAGACCAGTGTGGACCAACATATGACGCTCGAAGCTATCTTTGATATGGAAGTTTTTAGAACAAATACTGCAGGTGAACCATAAATTTCCGTTGTGCATTAGCATATGGCGCGTTAAATGAGATTTTTGACGGAAGCGTTTATCGCATTGACTACAAGGAAATGGCCTTTCGCCTGTATGAACCTGAAAATGTTCCTGCAATTCAGGCTGGTCAGAAAATCGTTGCCCACATAATCTACAGGAGTAAGGTTTATCTCCAGAGTGAACTTGCATATGTTTAGAAAGTTCTGCCTTTCGCGTGTACCCTTTGCCACAGTATGTACAATTATGTGGCTTTATCTTTTCATGTGTTACCATATGTCTGTTCAGGACAGATCGACTTGTAAATGACTTTCCACACAGATGACATACGGGAAGAATACCACCCTTATCATAATACTGTTTATTCGTTTCTTCTAATGTACCTTCATCAAATGCATCATATTCCACTTCAGTACTCTTCCAAGTAACTTTCGAATCAGGCACATCATCATCCACGATGCACAACAGTGACGAATTCACCCTGAAAAGTTTAACAAGCAGTTACTACAGCTAGTTCCCACATGCAAGGATGGCCTTACTCCAAATTAAATATCATAGTAATAATAATATCAATAGTATTATTCAATAACTACTAACATTTTTAAACTGTTCAATGGAATAGCTAAGTTCTGCAAAAATCTGCTGTTATTATTGTTGTTTTTAAAGATGCTATCAAGGGTTAACATAATTTTTTTAGGTTTAAAATTGCTTATTAAACAGTACAATAATTTTTCCACACTGAGAGATGCAATTTAATTGAAACAACACTGTAACTATTGCTTGAAGTATCTTCTAATCACTATTATTTAAACAACAGAGGGCCCTCAGATGAAAAAAGTAGGATATGCAGACACTGTTTGGCAGCTTCAGAATTATAGCAGATTCAATAATTGATATCTTTTGGGCATTTCAAACATTGCATTATGTTTAAATTGAAAGACTGAAATTAATTTTAACCCTTCCCCTCGAATTAAAGTTCTCTGTGTTGCCCCTATTATTGGTATTTTAAACAAAAATTTCTATCTCATGTGACGTGTATTCATCTTTCATGATTTTGGAGATAGCACTTGCTCTTAAACGATGTAATAAGGCCTACAAACACTTACAGCAACATATATCGGAGCAAATAAAAGGAATATGTACAATTTAAGACATATTATTTTACATTTTTATTACTATCATTATCATATAATGATTGGTTTTGTTAGTAATTTCACTGAATAAATTATCAAAAAACTGAAAAACTCAAGTTCAGTCCCTGGTTTAATATGTGCGATGGTTTGTAGCCTGAAACTGCTGTAAGTGTCGATTTCTAGAAATTGATATCTGTTGATTTATAATTTCATCAGCCATCGGCATCAGTCACATGTTGGGTTACGGTACACAAGCTGACATTGCCAGTTCACTTGTAAGCTCCATCAAATGCTATTAGATATATTCAATAGGGTACAGGGAAAGAGTAGAGGTGCAAAAATACTGGGTTTTTGTACTGTTACCTGCCATATACAACAATATTTGTTATTGCTAGTGGCTTTACGTTGCACCAACACAGATAGGTCTTATGGCAATGATGGGTTAGGAAAGACCTAGGAGTTGGAACGATGTGGCCATGGCCTTAATTAAGGTACAGCCCCAGCATTTGCCTGGTGTGAAAATGGGAAACCACGGAAATCCATCTTCAGGGCTGCCGACAGTCGGATTCAAACTCACTATCTCCCAGATGCAAGCTCACAGCCGTCCGCCCCTAACCGCACACCCCTGAGAATGGGATTCAAACCCACTATCTCCCAGATGCAAAATCACAGCCGCATGTCCCAAACTGCACGGCCAACTTGCCTGGTATATACAACATTGAACAGTACACTATATATGACTAGGGTGATTAAGAGAATTTGTGAAAGAAAGTTGCGAGAGGAAGGTGTATGGGAAAAAGGTGAAGGAGTGAAGGGTGCAAAGTGAGAGGCGTGTGTAAGAGTGATAAAATATTCTATTAAGGACAAAGTTGTGTATGTGCAGTGTAGATGAGTGTGGTCAAGTGTGAGTTGTGAGTGAAGGATTATTATATTAAAGTGCAATAATTTGGAGTGATGTTGAAAACTGAAGGTGTGTGAAGCTTAATTATGTTAGGGATCTGATTAGATATTGTAATTGTAGAAGGTTTAATCGATTGTGATAGGGCATGATATTATGTAACTGTTGACTCATATGTGTCCTGGAATTTATCTGGTAGTAGGTCAGTGTATAAGGACTGACAAGTCAGTAGGTGAGCATGATGCTGAGGGTGATGAAATGTGAAGCCAGCGGATTTAGCAAGCAGTGAACTGTTGTAATAATTGTGTGTAAAAGTTAAGGAAGATTTAGATGATTTATTTATTTATTTATATATTAATATTTAAGTTGAGGAAGAGTTAGATGAGAGAGATGATAGGAAAGGGCTAGATTAGATTTATTTATTTATTTATTTATTTATTTATTTATTTATTTGTATGTTTTATTTCTTTCCGATTTTGTTTTATTTTATGGGAACATGTATTTGGGCTAATGCCTGTTATGTTCAGCAAATATACTAATACTAATATATGACTAGGAGAGCACATTGCAACCATATTTGCTTTGCTATCGCTTGAGCCTTTGCATGCGAAAGTTGACTGTACCTAATTGATGGCTACACTCCCATCTAAAATAATAGATTTTTGACTGACTGTCAAATAGTATCTGAATTTTACACAATTCCACGCTGAACCAAAAGATAGCAGTACAATATAGCATCATGTATTTTCTTAGCTAAGAGATGGCAGACGAGTGGTGGACAATACAATGTCATCTTGATTTATAAATTTCATTTTTGTTCCGTATTGATAGCCACCAAATATCATAAAAAGAAAGAAAGGTTCCACCTAATCAATACTTATTTATTATCACATGTATGATGGAATATCACATGTATAATAGGACCGGTTTCGACCTCTTACAAGGTCATCCTCAGCTACATTAGAATCCTATGTTTGCATTTTGTATTATGCCTCATTCCTAAAAGCTTTATGACATATTCTGAAATTTAACAACATTATGTTGATTACAATTTCGTTAAGAGTTCCAATGTTACAATATAGCTAAAATTATAACAAGTTAAATACTCTTATTACATAATATAATGACCCAATATACACATGTAATTATAATAAAACTGATTCGTCTTTTCTTGTTAATGCATAATGTAAGAATAATTTACCATAGGCTTTTGCCTATTCAGTTAAAACAAGTTCCATTCTTATAAATGTTTAGTCATATATGAGGCGATCTTTGTTGATATTTGTGAATATTACAGTAGTAAATTAGCAATAAAATACGCCAGTCAAGTGTAATTATATGCTAATGACTCAATAAAATATATTACTTATCTACATTAAAATATTAGCTAACATGGTTGAACGTGCTTAAATGCTCTTTTGAAAGTCTAAAACAGTCGATAACAATAAATCTTGCGTTGTTTTGCGTTACGTATTACATTGAAATAATGTGAAATTTGCCCATTATACAAACATATAAACACATTAAAGTATTTAAAACATTGCAAGGTATGCTTAGACACAAATGTCTGTTTGTAGTTTAAATGAACAAGTGACAGCACATTCTTATGTCGCTTTTAAAAAAGACTGATGAACATGCGAGTTAAAAGTCTGAATTTGCATAAGCCTTAGCTGATACACTTTGTGTAAAACTCAACCACTTTATCTTTCTAATTTTGTTTTCATGACTTGAACCTGGCTTGTTTGACTTGGCTGATGTTCTGGAAATTGTTCAATTTGAATGACAAGGTCGTAATTGTTGGTGGCTCTTTCCTTTCTTATGATGTTGGTGTTAATAAATGTTGTTGTGGAGTGGTTGAGATGTATGTTGCTTGGCTGTCTGTCGCGTACGATTTTACTGCTAATTTACTTCTGTAATATTTACAAATATCAACAAAGATCGCCTCATATATGACTAAACATTTATAAGAATGGAACTTGTTTTAACTGAATAGGCAAAAGCCTATGGTAAATTATTCTTACATTATGCATTAAAAAGAAAAGACGAATCAGTTTTATTATAATTACATGTGTATATTGGGTCATTATATTATGTAATAAGAGTATTTAACTTGTCATAATTTTAGCTATATTGTAACAATGGAACTCTTAGCAAAAGTGTAATCAATATAATGTTGTTAAATTTCAGAATATGTCAAAGCTTTTAGGAATGAGGCATAATACAAAATGCAAACATAGGATTCTAATGTAGTTGAGGATGACCTTGTAAGAGGTCGAAACCGGTCCTATAATACATGTGATATTCCATCATACATGTGATAATAAATAAGTATTGATAAGGTGGAACCTTTCTTTCTTTTTATGATATACAATGTCATGTCGGGCCCCACCCGACAGACGAGGGGTAGTAAATGAAGTAAATCTTTCAGCAATAATATTGCCATTAAGTGGATACTCTTTCCTCAACTGAAAAACAACATGAAATTCAACAAATAATCACAGGGCGGTTAAATCCATGCATTAATCAGATGTTTTCTGCTACTGGTTCATTTTACTCCATGGATATGAATGTAACATGCATAATGGGCAGGAAATGAATAATATGGTACATCTAATGTACTTGCTGAGATCAATTTAATTTTAGGAATGGAAGAGGCACATTGGACATAATTCTCTCCTTAAGACTTCTTTTACAATTGGCATTATATCACACCAACATAGACGGGTCTTATGGTGACTATGCGATAGAAAAGGGCTAGGAGTGGGAAGGGAAGTGGCCATGGCCTTAATTAAGGTACCCCTGCATTTGTCTGGCGTGAAAAGGGGAAACCACGGAAAACCATTTCCAAGGCTGCCGACAGTGTGATTTGATGTACTATCTCCCAAATGCAAGCTCATAGCATTAAAACGCATGGCCAACTTGCTCTGTCTCATTAAGACTAATGCTGGAGAGATATCCAAGGAAGGGAAGGACAGGTATGTTGCATGAATTGATTTTGAGCAAGTGCTTCACAAAGCTGAGTGGTTAAAATTGTTTCCAATGCTAAGAGAAGAAGGAATATAGTACAAGAGGACAGTCATATTATCTACAATCTGTAAAGAGAAGACATGGCTATGTTCGACATCATGAAGTAGCTCTTTTCAGACAATGTATAACACGAGGATATGCCCTCTCAATGGGTACATGACAATCTGGGGTTAAGTTGTTACAAACTGATGAAAATTATTTAGAAATATGGAAACAGTTAAGTTTAAATTCTACACTCATGTTCATAAAAACCAGAACACCCTGAAAGATTAGAGATAGGAAGTTCATATTCACAGGACATGTGCATTAGTATGTTCTGATTAGCATTTAAACTATGTCGCCCCTCAGGTTCAAAGTCCACACTGATATCACGGCGCACCACCACCGACTGGTAAAATGTGCCTGTCGCTGCAAACCAAAGATAATGGATCAGTGTGAGTTGAGCAGAAGTGAAGGATGCCTTGCAGATGTATGCAAGAACTGTACCATCAAATGAGTGAGTTTCAAAGAGGACGCTTTATTGGCATAAGAGAATGTGATGCATCCATCCGGGAAACTGCTGCTTGAATGGGACGAAGGGTATCAGCAGTGCAACGAGTGTGTACAAAATGGTTCACAGAAGGCCGTAGAACACGATGAGATGGGTCTGGTCACACCTCCCAAGAAGATCAACACCTCATCCAAATGGCACTGCAGGGCAGATCTGCATCCTCCTCGGCTCTGGCGCAAAAGTGTAGCACATCGTGACAGTGACAGTCTGTCACCTTTATTACAGTCTCAGTTACCAGTGTGTCATCCACTTCTGTGCCTATCTTTCAGTAATGTGCATAAACATGCTAGACTACAATGGTGTATGGAGAAACATTACTGGGGACAGAAATGGCAGCAGATAGTGTTTCCGGACAAATCCAGGTTCTGTTTGTTTGAAAGTGATGGCCGCATTTAGGTTCACCGCAGACAGAGCGAGAGGCATCACACTGACTGCATTTGTACAAGATGTACAGCACCAACTCAAGGCCTTATGGTGTGGCACGCTATTCGGTACAACCACAAATCACAGTTGGTTCTGGTTCTGTGATGAGTTTGACCTACGTGAATGACATCCTGTGACCCGTAGCCATACCCTTTCTGCACTATACCGCAAACGCCATATTTCAGCAGGACAATGTGTGACCACATGTTGCCGCATGAACACATGCCTTCTTGTTGTCACAGGATGTCAGACTGTTGTCCTAGCCCACCCAATCACCGGACTTGTCGCCAATCAAAAATGTGTGGGACATGGTGAAACGACGGGTGCGGCGCTATGACCCAATGCTACAGGTGAATGCAGCATGGTTGGCTATATCCTAGGATACCATTCACACCTTATATGCGTCAATGCCGTCGCGCATGGAACAAGTTATCAGTGCTCATGGAGGACACAGTGTTTACAAGGCAAGAGGACACATGCGAACCTAGGTGACTGAAATGCTAACTGTTTTTGCAGAACATAATAATGAACATATCCTGTGAATATGAACTTCCTATCTCTAGTCTTTCAAGGTGTACTGTTTTTTATCAACACGAGTGAATTTATACCCTTGAAAGTTTAAACTTATCGAAATGAAGTTCTCCAGTAGTGTTTCCTCTCTCCTTGTTAGTCAAACAATGAGTGCAAGGTGGTGGGTGGCCAGTTGGCTAGCTTGTCAGTAACTCTCCCTTACATTATGCTCCAGAATTACACTTTTAGCTTCGTTATTAATGTTGTTGTTGTTTTGGTAGTTCTAATCCTTTGTATTTTTAATGTTTTAGAAATTGTACAGGGTGTTGTTTAACGAGCATATGGGCTGGGAACTTACCTGTGTAGCACTCACTATTAGATTGAGTTACTCCACGCTTTATTTTCTGCTGTGTTCTATGTTTCTGTTCTACTCTTTGTTAAAAACAATACATTAATTTGCAACATCATCCAACAATCTATATTAAAAAAGTGCTGAATTACATACCTACATATAGTGTGTAGTATCATTTATAACTAAGTATTATTTATAATTGGTGACCCCAACATGATCCGGTAGTGATTTTACTGGCATTAAACAAAGTGAAATGGAAGAAACTCACCATCAGTTGACTATACTCAAGAAACAAAGACCAGACAACCAGCAAAACAGAAATCACACATGTTGCAGTGAAGATTCCATGGGTTTGGTGTAAAAACATTAAGGTATGGTTTTTTCCAATTGAAGCACAATTTGAAACTGTAGGAATAAGATGCAAAACAACAAAATTCAACTATGTTGTAGGTTTATTAGAGCCTGAAGTTGCAGAATTAGTTTAGGATTTTCTGATCCATCCTGCCACCTCTACACCATTTAGAGACCTAAATAAGCGATTGATTTATTATTATTTTTTTAATCAAAAATAATCTATTCAGCCCAGGTGAATACTCAAAAAATGGAAATAATATTAAAGAATGAATTACGAAGGCCATCTGGAAAGTGGTACCCGTTTGCGCAATAAAGACACAGGAGTAAATATTAACAAATATACAAATTTTTACTGGAATGAGCATACTTCTCCACATAATCTCCAAGCAAATTTAGGCATTTGTTATAACGTCGAACGGGTTTTTGTATTCCAGCGTCATAGTCCTCTGCCACCAGCATACTGAGATACGTAGTCACGGCTCATTTAGGTTTTTCATCACTGTCAAATCTTTTTCCCGGTTTCCCACTTGAATTGCTGCAAAAGTTGTTGTGTTATCACAGCTGCATGAGGCCTGGCATTGTCATGAAGGAGAATGATGCCTGTAAACAACAGACCTCGCCATCGATTTTGTATTGCCCACCGTAATTTCTTTAATGTTTTACAATACGCATTAGCATTAATTGTGTCTCCGTGGGCCATAAAATCAATGAGCAGTACACCTCGGCGATCCCAGAAAACGGTTGCCATGAGTTTCCTGGTGGACAGAACTGTCTTTAATTTTTTTGGTTTGGTTGGTGAATGAGCATGATGCCCCTCCATTAACTGTCGTTTACTCTCAGGTGATGCATAACAAAACCATGTTTCGTCCCCAGTAATGATGCGAGTCAGGAAAGAGTCTCCTTCATCAGAATAACGTCCCAGAAATGTCAGTGCTGCAGCCATATGCTTGGTTTTGTGCTCCTTTGTAAGCATGTGAGGGACCCATCTTGCACAGATTTTTGAATAATGCAGATGGTCTTTGACAATTTCATGAACAATTGTTTGAGACACATTAGGAAAATGTAAGAGTTCATCAATTGTGATGCACCGATCGTTCCTCACGCATTCATCTACTGCGCTCAGCAGTTTGTCTGTAATGACAGATGGTCTCCCAGAACGCTCCTCATCGTGTGTATCCCCCCTCCCCAGGTTGAAGTTGAGACACCAGCGCCGAACAGACGACTCGTCCATCACACTATCTCCATACACCTCAATTAATTGGTGATGAATATCACAAGGTCGAACGTTTCGTGCATTAAGAAATTTAATCACGGCCCTCACTTCACAACTGGTGGGGTTCTCAATTTGTTTAAACATTTTAAACGATCACAGACACAACACAGGCAATGCTAGCATCACGCAACCTCACACAGAGCAGGCAGACAAGCCACTGACACGGTCTGACCTTGCTCAGCGGCTACCCGAGTCGTCAGCACTTCATGCGGCACTAGCGGGTACTACTTTCCTGATGACCCTTGTAGTTCTGACTTGTGTCTATAAAGGGTATAAGAATTAATACATTCTTGAATGAGCTATGAAATAATTTTGTAATTTTTCTTCCCATTCCTTAAAATAATCTTTTAAAGCCCTTGCAGGCTGCGAAATAAGGCTTTGTGTGCTGCCATTTGGAAACACCTGGTCTAGAAGATCATGACATGACTGCAGATATTCCTACCCTCCTCCACAAGTTAAAAGAGCACTTGAGATCTCTCTAACCCATTCCAACTGAGCACCATGGTGTCAAAAATGTTTTCATCCACCCTCGTCTCAAGACCAGCAAATTCGTTTTCATATGGTATGCTTCAACCAAAACTTCTCTTCTGCCAACATTGGTATGATAGATCATTCCAAGTGTTGTCATGAAATGACAAACACTTCCAATTGGCAACACCTGGTGGGACACAAACTATCAGCACTGATCGACTCTCCATCAAATGATGCAAATACACCATCGAAAATTCAAGAGGATAACTCATCACCAGCTCCATTGTCATCAGCTGCACAATCAGCGGGCCAGCCATGTCATCCCCAAAGAATGACGAGGTCTGCGCGAGACGTCACCTTTCTCAGTACATATTTGGACGTTATCACGGGGGAGGCAGTGTGTAGTAGTCATTAGCGCTGCACTCGCCATTAGATTAAGTTACTTACTCCACGCTTTATTTTCTGCTGTGTTATTTATGATGTACTCCTTGTTAAAAACAAACAATATATTAATCGCAACATTCATCCAATAACATATATAACAACTTTATTTAGTTGTCCTTCCAGGTTGAACCATGTTGTAGTTTTCTGTACATTTCGTACAGTTTGCCAACGTTTCAAATAAACTGAAGTATTCTTTGTCAAGGCGAGTGAAATACCCATACTCGATCCAAGGTAATTGGTCTCCCAGGCAGCAATCACACTGAATTACATACCTGCATATAGTGAGTAGTATCATTTATACCTGTAATTATCTGTTATGTAATTTTATAGTGTCATCAGCACCCTTTGTGGAAATTTATTTGTGAAAATGAAATTAAAATCCACAGCCTATTTTCAGTCATCTGACGGGGTCCAGAATGGAATGAATGAAGCCCCCATCTAGTAGCCTGGGGGGAAATGTGCTGGCTGCCGGAGCCTGCCACACTGCTCTAGGGCAATGAATGACAGATGAAATGAAATGATATTACAGAGTGTTGCTGGAATGAAAGATGACAGGGAAAACTGGAGTAACCAGAGAAAAATCTGTCCTGCCTCCGCTTTGCCCACCACATATCTCACATGGAGTGACCGGTATTTGAACCATAGAACCCGGCAGTGAGAGGCCGGTGCGCTGCCACCTGAGCCACGGAGGATTGAAATGTATTTGTAATTTTTGCTATTATTATTATTATTATTATTATTATTATTATTATTATTATTATTATTATTATTATTATTATCAATGGTTCATGGCAAGGTTACTGCAGTCAACTCCTAGTTAGTGAACTATGGACAACAGCTGAGTGGCCTAGTAAGTGGTCCTGAGAGTCGGGATACCAGTTACTATGGAATGGGAGTGGGCATCTTGGGTATATTCTGAGTGATGGCCCTCCTTGTGCTCAGCCAGCTAGAACTATATAATACACCAGTCGTCCCTAACCTGTTAGAGGAGAGATCCCCACAGGGACTATGTATAAGTAGGGTAGCATTCTGCTTCACAGAATTTACCAAGCTCAGAACATTCTAAGCAAGCCTTAGACCTATGGGAATAATGGAGTCCCACTTCCATTTGATAGGCAAGGGACTCCTTGGAAACAACTTGGCAAACTAAATGAAATTCAATGGGAAGCTATCAATATTAATGGGGCTTTTTGAAGAAAATAGAACTGGCTCAGACAGAAAAGATGATGCATCTGGATGTGGTTGTTGTTAATGACATTCAGGTAAGGGGACTTAACGAGAAAAAGAAAAGAGAATAGAATGTTCTTGACAGGCATCAAAAAGGGAAAGGAAGAGTGTGGGTGTGAGCTTTTCATCAGGAATACTATTGCATGCAACATAGTTTCTGAGCAAATGATATTGGTATATTTGGCAGCTGGAGGAATTAGCACGAGAATTGCCTTGGTGTATTCACTATGTGACGGTGCAGCTGACAAAGTTAACAAGTGTTAAGAAGCACCGAGTGACACCATAGTCAGGATCAACAGTAAAGGTAGGATAGAACTAATGGGTTATTTCAATGTGGGAGTTGGAAATAGAACTGAAGGATATTAAATGGTGGTGGGTAAATGTGAGGAAGATATGGAAGCTTATAGGAATGGGAAGTGTTCACTGGACTTCTGAGCTAGTATGGGATTAGCAGTTATGAATACATTCTTTAAGCATAAGGCTATTCACTGCTACACATGGCAGGGTGGATGTACCATATGCACAATAGACTATTACTTAAATGACTTTGAATTCAGGAAATATGTTAGGAATGTGCAGGTATTCATAGGATTTATTCATGATACAGACCATTATCTCATCTGCAGTGAACTAAGTATCTCTGGGCATGTCTGCACACAAATTAGGGTAGCAAATCTCCAGGAAGAGGAAATTAGAAATATATGGATATGATTAGTAAAGTTCCAAACAGTGGATAGTAAGCAGGTTCAGGATACAGCAGAATGTATGGGATACAGGGATACTGTAGCACAAACAGAAAGAGAATGCCTAGGCACAACTTTGTGTAAAGATGGGAAGAATCACACATCTTGGTGGAACGATGAAGAGAGAGCAGCTTGTAAATGTAAAAAGAAGGCATATCAGAAATGGTTCCAAACAAGGATCAAGTAGACAAAGAACTGTACATAGAGGATATATTTAATTACTGTATACCAACAATGAAAGTCAGGGATGCTCTTTGTGTTATGTAAAGATCAATGATGCTACTGGATTGGAGGAGAAAATGAGGGTACGTTGCTACTTCCGGGCATGCGATTCAAATTGACAAACTTGCTGTATTTGCTATGCCAGATCTTAAGCCACTGCTCACCACTCTGCTTCAGTAAAAGGCTGGAACGAGAAGGGAGGCTGAGGTGGATGCGAGACAGAGACACGACTTGCGCAAGGGTTGTCCTCATCTCTTACAGCAATACCTGCCCAATGGTTTGATTGCGGTAAATGTTCAATATGCCCCCGCTTCTCCTTCAATGCACAGTTCACAGCAGTGCATTAGTGAAATTTGGACTCTGCCCAGGATATGTGGTATGGCACAAATGACTTGAAAAGCTGTCTGGATTTTGGTACAAGTAGATTTTCTTTTTCTAAGGGATTCAGATACACAGGAAACCCGAGATTAAAAATTTGTGGGAGTGAAATCGGTCGACCACGAAGGCCATTTAACTGGCCCACGATGGCCTACCCATCTCCCTGGATGATAATTTAAGTGCTGCGTGACACAGCGAGGGAAATGCAGTGGCGTGCCATCACGACCTGGTCATATTCGCTGCCAAATACCCAGAGGAACTTCTAATAATCCAGGCAGTGTTTGTATCAAGAAATAGTAGTATTTCTCACCACTCACGCAAGGTGGAAAGACCTAAGTAATCAGTCGTCAACAATGATGAAATTCTTTTAGTGTTGTTACTAGTGGTTTCAAGACCGCACTAACACATTGAATATTTCTGGCGAATAGAGTGGCAAAGGGGTGGATTGGGAAGGTAGCGGCTATGGCTTTAATAAAGGTACAGCCCCAGCACTTGCCTGGCGTGAAAATGGAAAATCGTGGAAATCCACCTTCTGCTGAAATGTGCTCACTTCTATCACATGAGGGTTATTGTCTGCCTTAAAGTGCCAATTTCTGGAGTTTGCCAGCTATTCTCCTGTAAATGCAGCTTCATCCATGAAAAGAAGTATGAAATATTTCCTCAGCTGTTTAAGACCCACCTAACAAAGGTGGGTAATCCAGCGGTGTTAGTTCTTGCAGCAATTGATACTGACAAGGGTAAAACAATTGTTGATCCTTCCATAACCTCTATTATCATCATATTTGAAGCATTAACATTCCTCCCAGCAGACCTTGTACTGGTTGATGCATTATCATAATTATTTCTTCTAAAGCAGCCTCTTCAAACTCTGGGTTCCATAGCGATGGTGCTCTGCCAGTGTCTGGGGTCTGAGACATGCAATCCCCTGTCAATAGAAAACAAGGCTGTGGTGATTGGGGTACCAGACACCATAAATCCATACAGCCATCAGCTGCCACATAGGCCAAGTGCATATCAGGAGCAATGACCTTCGCCTGGTCAAAGAGGATTTCATGGTCTGTACTGTAGAAATGTTCTGCTACAGCAGACTAGCTTACAGCATTTTTCATGGAGGATGAAAGTGACATTCTTGACTGACCTAATGTGTACTTTTACCCTGGTGCTAACAAGCTTTTTTGTCATGCCAATATATGAGCAATATGAGCCCGGTGTTTCAAGAGGGGGTTTTTCTTTGACTGGTTGAAACGGGGATTTGAGCTACTGGTCTGTGGTGAAAACTGGAATTATATTGTACTTCCTAAGAATGCTCTCTATTCTGTCAGTTATACAAGCCACATAAGAAAAGAATACTCTTTCTTTCTTCTGTTGCCCTTGTTTTAACTATTCCTGTTAGGCTACCTGATCTTCACGTCTCCTGACGTATAGCCGTTTTTCTTCAGGGATGTTGCCTGTTCTCTTAATGCACTCAAGTGATTATCAGAATCTTCAACATGGTTCACAAGTTCAAAATGAAAGTAGAAAATGAAGGTAAATTACCTTTTCTTGATGTGTTAGTATACAAGAAGAATGATGGTACATTAAGAAATGCAATGTACAAGAAACCTACACATTCTGAAAGACACCTTCAGAAGTCCTTGCACAGAATTTTCACTCTCACTTTCTCACTCTCTTTGGACTCAAATAACCTTCACTGTTGCTATCACTACCCTAAAACTCAGATTCATTTATCAAAACGTAATTATTGCCATTGCCATAACGTCATCTAAAATAATGTCTACAAGTGCAATCAAACTCTCGTCATTATCATGATGTCAGTTCTACTACATAATGGATACTCAGTACCAGAGAAAATAAACAATTCTTCAACTATCCCAGTGTCACATAAATACAGACAGCAATTTTTACCAACAGTACATGTCTCTAATTCCTCACAGAGTGAGGGAATCTAATATACGAAGATAAGTGAGACACTGTGTCATTGCAAGCTGAGCTCATCATCTGAATCATGCGCCAAAACACCCGGCACGACCACAGCTGGTCAAATGATGCAAATGGGTTAAAATACAGTAAGAACATTATGTTTAATTAATATTTATTGTTACAATATCAAATTATGATTTTCCTAACTTTAAGTTAGTGGAAGCCGTAGCTTCCCACCTGATATTCCAAGTGCTAAACTATTGTTAACTTATTTAAGATAAGTACTTACTCATTGGAAAATGATTCAGCTATGCCGCAGTCTTCTTCGGAGAGGTCTTCTTTCACAACCTAAGTACAAATAACAATGGTATAAGTACATTTTATTTACTTCTGGCAGTGCAAAATACATATTGTAAGTAGCTCTTTCTAATCCCTACAGTGATCTGTTGATATAAATAGTAACAAACACAATAATATGAGGCAAGAAGTATAAAACTATTCTTCCATGTTATTTACAATTACCTTGTTCTCTTGAGATGATCACAAGGAAGCCCCCACTCTTTTTTAACAACTCACTACACCACTCAAGAAAACATTTATTGCCTCCAAGTAATTGAACAGAGATGGAGAGATTTATGTAAGTGACGTCATAAATGTTCCAGCATGAGTGAGTGTCATAAGCCTGCCAACTTTTCAGAAATCAAAAATAGGAAGAGTTTTTCATTCTTGGATTTTATCACATATATTGTGCCACAGTCTCCGTGAAAAAAAAGGACAAGATAAAAGGCATACATATCTACAGTTGCAATGTGAATTGATCCTTAAATTTAAAATCTTAAACTAAGAAAACACAAAAATGGTTACAAGAAAATGTAACAAACACAGAAGAAAATTAGACTGTAAAATGAATGGAAACTCAATTTCACAAGTTTCTCTGAACACCTGAAGATAACGTTTGTAATGTTTTGTGGCCATAACACAAAGATAAAATACCATAGACTGCAAACAACACAACTCTTTGAAATCATTCAAGTCATTAAAATTATGAACCAAGAATGAACACAAATGCACTGAAATATGTGAAACTACCACATACAAAACACATCAATATGTCTCATATATTACTAACATACAATTCTAACAGGGGGACATCACATAACCGCAAGAGAAAATACATGGAATATAACTGCAAAAAAATTACGCACAGAAACAATGTTAACAGTGCACGAACCACACAGCAACAAACTCATTCTTTCATCCCGACTAATGGATTCGCTAGTGCACGCTAGCTTCTCTTGCTTGTAGGGCAAATGCCATCCCAAATTCTCAGCTGTAAAGCTCACACGCTGCTGAAGTGAGCGGGAAACACGATACACCAAGGCAACGGACGATACACTCGCCAAATAAAGCAACAAATACATACCTTGAAAATAAGGTTGCGTAAATTACACGAGCACATATCCTAGGGGAAGAGTACTGGCCGTACTGGAGGTTATATTGGATAAAAACAGAAAAAAGTAAATATAAATAGGAAGTGTTGGCAGGCACGGACATCCCACTGACTCCAAGAAACTGCACGAAACTTCATCAAAGGATGACTTATTTTGAAAGGAAAATAAACTGAATGCAGGTGTTTTGAAACAAACAGAGATACAAGTTCATGTGCAGGCTGAGAAAAATTATCCATGAGGCACAGATTTGAAGCTGTGAAAAAAAACTTTATATAAATTGTACACGAGCTATCACAGGAACAAAAACATTGAGAATGAGTTACACCTTCCATATATAAAAGTGATCACTCCATGGACATGTATTGTTGTTTTACAATTTGTTTCACGTCCTACAGACATAGGTCTTAAGACAAAGGCCTAGGACATGGAAGGTAGCGACTCTAGCCTTAATTAAGGTACAGCCCCAGCATTTGCCTGGTGTAAAAATGAGAAATGCCAGAAAATCATCTTCAGGGCTGCTGAAGTTGGGATTCTCACCCGCTATTTCACGAATGTAAATAAAGTATAACGAACTCTACTTTCTGGGCATTTTCTATACCGAATTATACACTGAAGCAATACAACCGATGCTAACTCTACCAATAAAGCCACAAGCAAATTATAGCTATGATCCCTTCATCTTTTATCCACCTACCGTCTTACTAATAAACGGTATATAGCTTTCATACAAGGTTTATACACTGTTTATGTGAAATTCGTTACTAATAAACCGCGTATAAGCCTCCTGTGTATACATCTGTTATAGTTATTCATTGAATTGCTTATACAGACCAGGACCCTTGTATAAGCGCTGTATAACAGCGAGTAGCGGAAAATGAAACGAGTGAGCAGTTTATTTTCGTGCTATTTATTGTCTACAGTAATATAATCGCGGTGAAATATTTGACTTATCCATTTAACATGAACACACATTGAATGAATGGATGATAACGTTGATAATCTTCACGGTATTTTAAACGTAGAAGACATACACCATTCAGAGGTTATGGAGGCTAGACATCTTCGTAAAGTAAAACACTTTAAAGAGACGGAATGACAATGAATGACTATAAAAGAAATGATGTTTGGGCGTATTTTTGGGTAATAATGTGTTACGGTACTGCTTAATAGACTTTTGAAATTGCGAATTTATTACCGGTATACATTATCTGCCTCTACAAAGATCTTTATCAAATTTGAGTACCCTAAAAAGGGACATATTCCTCGACATAAAAAATGGTATAACTTGAAAACCGTATGTAATATGATTTCCATACTTTGTAGTTGAATACGCAGAAATATGATGTATAAATGCCTAATAGAAACTTTTTTGATCAAACCTTTCTTTTAAGCTACAAAGCAGTTGTTTCTTTCTCCTGAAAAGTAAGGAGTTTGGAATGTGTACATTTTTCAACTCGCCGATCCAATTACAATGGCTTATATTTTCTGTACTATCCCAGATAGGAGCTTTCGATCTTTTCTTAAGCTTTTCCATTTCTTTTTTGGCATTCATTACACAAGCAAGCTGAAGAAATGTTGATATTAATATAAGCTCATTTCTAGCTGTCTCACGGAAAGACAATGAATAACGATAAAAGAAATGATGGTTGGGCGTATTTTTGGGTAATAATGTGTTACTGCTTAATAGACTTTTGAAATTGTGAATTTATTATACATTATCTGCCTCTACAAAGATCTTTATCAAATTTGAGTACCCTAAAAAGGGACATATTCCTCGACATAAAAAATGGTATAACTTGAAAACCGTACGTAATATGGTTTCCATACTTTGTACCTGAATACGCAGAAATGTGATGTATAAATGCCTAATAGAAACTTTTTTGATCAAACCTTTCGTTTAGCTACAAAACAGGTTTTCCTTTCTCCTGAAAAGTAAGGTTTTTGGAATGTGCACACTTTTCAACTCGCTGATTCAATTACAATTGCTTAGCCTACGTTTTCCGTACTATCCCAGTTAGGAGCTATTGATCTTTTCTTAGGCTTTTCCATTTATTTTTTGGCGTTCATTACACAAGCAAGCTGAAGAAATGTTGATATCAATATAAGCCAATTTCCAGCTGACTCATTTTGTGTTGCCACTGCCTTTTCGATATGCCGTGCTACTGCGCGACTTTCCGGAAAGTTTTGCCTGTAGATAACCAGCAGAAGCGATCATAAAGGCCGTGAACATGCGAAAAACGCCAGTGAACTCCAGGAAGAGATCCCTACGCCTTGGAACGAGTGTGTACGTGCTGTATAGTAATACAATGCGTATACCACGTTTATTAGTAAGAAAAATATAAAATGCTTATACAGGGTTTATTCACTGTATTACTATACAAGTGTTAAACAACTGTATAAGGACTTTTTATTAGTAAGACCGTTAATGTATAAAAGATGAGAGGTCAAGAACCTCCAAGTGGAATTTGTTCACAAAAGATTTGATCTCTTGAAATTTTTTTAGTGCAAATTATTGTACTACAACCTAACGATTTACATATTAAAAATTTAATTTTGGTTTCATATTGACGTCGCTAAACATGTACAAATGCAGATGTAAAAAATCCATCAATTCAAATGATCATATATTATCACGATATTTACATAATCATACACACATCATATGTGATGAATTGAGTTGATGGATCTTTTACATTTGCATTTGTACAACCTAACGAAGCAAATTATGTGACATGTACAGTCCAGTTAGGCCCTTGGCCTGTCAGGATGACTGCTGCCCAATCCAACATCCAGCAGATATTAGAGCATCATCTGGTCAGCTGTGTTACGTAGCTTTCTTCATCAGTTCACAGACTGGCCCATGAATTCTCACAAGGTTGAGTCCCTTCAAGTCCTCTGTCCATGATTTCTTCTTAATCAAATAGACATGGGCAGAGCCAGCCCCACAGTATGGCAGCAGCATCCCTGCCGCTCACCCTGAGGCCCAGGGTTTGATTCTCAGTCAGGTCAGGGATGTTTACCAGGATCTGAGGGCTGGTTCGAGACTTGCTCACCTTATGTGAGTAAAATTGAGGAACTATCTTATGGTGAGATGGCGGCCCCGGTCTTTAAAGCCAAGAATAACAGCCGAGAGGATTTGTAGTACTGACCCCACGACACCTCATAATCTGCAGTCCTTCGAGCTGAGCAGCGGTCGCTTGGTAGGCCACGGCCATTCGGGACTGTTGCGCCATGGGGTTTGGTTTGGTTTTAGACGTGTGTAGTGAACAACCATAACACTCTTACTCTATGGGGCTAGCTCCAAGCCCTAAACAGTCTACAGTAACATTTCCTCACGGTTTAACATCGCATTAACATATCCAAGGTTTTCGGTGATGGAAGGATATGAAAAGGCTGGCATTGGGAAGGTAACAAACAGGGCCTCAAGTAAGTTATGGCCTCAGCATTTGCCTGGTGTGAATATGGGAAACGATCTTCAGGGTTGCCGAAGGTGGGATTCAAACCCAACATCTCCCAAATGCAAGCTAACAATACACAACCCTAACCACACAACCAACTCACTTTGCCTACAGTAATATATTATAATATTCAATACAATGCTTGAGGACATTAACTAACATTGGTTGTTGTCCATTGGCCTGCATGTTAAGACCAAGTGTGTACACGAGTATGAAAGTATGAAAAACAAGAATATACAAATATGTTACTGTGTATAGGAGAGAAAAGATCTCAGGCAGAATGAGTGGAGAAAGTAGAGAAAAGAAGATGAGATGAAAGATGGGAGTGAAAATGAAGGGAGGGACTGTAGGGGCACATGACGATCAACTCAGAAGGAATCAGGCTCAAAAGGACAAGATTTGATAGACACCTGATCACGATGGCTAAGGAGAGAATGACCAGAAGGGTATGGGAAACAATGGGAAAGATGAGAGGAAAGATGGAAAGCACAACTTTTAGACAGAGCAACTCAAGTTAACATAACCATTTTAAATATTTCTAGTGTAAATAAAGCCTAGGATTCTAGTAAATAATTTTGACCTTAGATATTAGGAAAGCAACTGAAAATACCAAAAAAAATAGGCAAAACACATCCTGCTTAAGACATTGAAATGATGTAACATTATTTATGTAAATCAATAAATAATATATAAAATATTGCAGTGTTCTCCCCAGAAATTTTCGTCAACCGGGTGGCAGGAATGAGTAGCCGGGCTGGGTAAACTACGTAAACAATAACATTTCAATTTATTTCCCTCTAGGCATTAACAATAATATCAGGCAGTAAACATTAACTATATAATTGAACTATTTGAACAAGACATAGCAAGAGTATTTTGAACTTCTGGTGTTCTACAGCTCGTTCATAATCATATAACACCAGGACTTATCACTTGGTTGCTGTGGAGTGCCAAACGATTTGAAATGTCAAGAGGGATAGAGTGCTCGCGTGTGATTCCGCACTACTCCAGATACCGCTCGCACACGACACTATGTGATAGTCAAGCTAAACATCTGAGCACCGATCTAACTGATGCAATTATGCTGGCAATAATGAAGATATATCATTTAAATAAACCGTTTTATAGTTTTTACGCTTTAATTTGGAGCACCCAATGACTCAAAAATGCATTAATATTACATAACTAGCATATGTCTAGGGTATGTTAGCCAGGTGGCCTATGAAACAGCAGGGCTGTGTGGCAATTAAGGAAAGGTCCTAGGGAGAACACTCACTGTATTGAAAAGGTGGACCCTCAACAAAGATTCTTTCAGAAAGGTATATGCTGTTCAATACAGAGATTTCAATGATGAAATTTATAACCAGTAAAACCAAGTCGAGATCAGGACGACTGGACTGAAATGGGGATCAAAATAGATGGGAGGTAAGTAAACAAAAACCAACTGACATGCCGGAACTCAACAACACAGGAGAGAAAGAGAGATACCAGTGAGGGACACGGGAAGAGGATGAACAGTATAAAAGAAAAGAGTGAATGAAAAGGTTTTGGAAGAAGAAGCTGAGACCAAAACCATGACAAAAGATATCCATAGCACTACAGGGGCCGGAATGAAAGGAGATCACTATACACAAACAAAGCAATCTAACATCTAACGAGTAAAATAAATACGTTCCCAAAGAAGGGCTTGTTCCGTCCTGTTATAAATTCTGTGTGCCGAAGGAGTTGAAAAAAGTCTCTTCTGTCGAAGAAATTGTGGAATAACACGTGTCGCGGCAGCGGAGTAAAAATGTAAGAGAGCACAGTAGATGGGATTTCTTCTTGCGAAGCATTTCAGATTGACGACTTAAACGATAAATATCCTCCCCGCAGAGGTGGGTCATTAAAGTATGAAGGCTTTCACGGCCGGTGTCAATATAATAAAATTCTTCCGGGCTGTTATGCCGTGGTCCACTCCTCTCGCTTCTCCCAGACGTTTCGACTACTGCTGCGGTAGTCATCTTCTGTGGCGTCGTGTAGATACGCTCTCCTGTATCCCGCTGGCGACTGCGAAAGTTGTTTGGGAAGCAGCTGTATTTATATGTAAGTGTGTGGCCTCCAATTGGTTCGCGCTGTGCAATCCGACATCCGAGCAGCCTGATGTTTGGTTGGCTATCTGAGCACACGACCTCCGATTGGTTCGTGCCGGGCGTGGATTCTGACTGGGTCGCTCCGAGAAGTCTGTCGTCTGATTGGATCTCGGAGTGCACGACCTCCGATTGGGTCGTGCCGAGCAATGGATCCTCTGGTTGGTTGACTGTAATGTCCCTTATCTTACTAAACTTCAGTCGTATGTTACATAAAGGGGTGTACCAGGCATCAAGTATACCGAAAACCAACACACACAGACCGATACTTAAACAAAAATTCGAATCACCATCCTGGGCAGAAGCGCGCCATGATGAAGACTTTGGTGGATCGCGCCCTTCGTGTCTGTGAACCAGAGTACATCGAGATTCATAGAGTTTATTATTAAGGAAGGATTTCTACTTCTATAGGAACATTATTTCATCTCTGAGCCAAATCTCATTAATGCAAATTTGGGTTTTTGTTATTTGAAAAGAAGATCCATGTTTCTTAGAATTCACTTTTAAAAAGTCAGGGGTCATGTTATGTGTTATGCACTGAATAAGAAAATCAATGTCTTTGCTTAACATTGCTATTTTGACTTTCAAGCTAAAGAAAACCTACATAAACCATAAACACCATCCACAAGTCCACAAACATGCCGCATACTAAAGCATGGTTCACCGTGCATTCAATATCCCAATGTCAAAAAACATGTTATGCATGAATTGAACAGCGTCAGAAACATAGCCAAGGCTAACGGATATAATAAACATTCCTTTGAAGGAATAATAAGTAACGTCACACATTGACTTTCCACTACTATTAATGTAGAAGAAAAACTATCAAAACCTTTCACATTTAATAAGCCACAGAGACACCAGACTTCCAACACTTTCAAAAACATGATATAAAAATATCTTTTAAAACAGACAACAATAAAGCATCAATTTTACACAACACAAACTCAATTAGTAATGATAATAAAAAATTCTATAGATCAGGTGTTTATATGCTTAAATGTAGTAGCTATCCGTCAACCTACATCGGCCAAACAGGTAGAAACTTTGACACGAGGTACTTAGAACGTGCAAATTCACGTCAATATAATAGATTTTCAGCTATGGGAAAACATTATGATGGACTCAAACCATAAATTCACAAATATTGATCAGGATCTAAAAATCATAAAAATGGCTCTCTGCTCAATATCTTTGAGAATTGTTTCATCCACCCAGATCAATTCTTTAATTCCAATTTCAACCTTAAAGAAATATCTGAAAAAATAAACCGTTTATTTGATCTATGAATTCCTATTTTCAATAAAAAGAAATTAAGTACTCTAAACCCTCTTCTTTCTCTCCAAAAATCACCCACTATTCCACATTCCTCAGCCCCACGTTAGGCATTTTGTATATTTTTTAAAATGTTTTTTATATCTTTTTCCCCCCATGTTTATTTCTGTCATGTTAGAAACACGTTTGTGGGTTACTGTAGTCACGTCCTAGTTCGTGAACCATGGGCAATGGCTGAGTGGCCTAGTAAGTGGTCCTGAGAGTCGGGATACCAGTTGCTATGGAATGGGAGTGGGCATCTCAGACATATTCTGAGTCATGGCCATCCTTGTGTTCAAGCGGCTAGGACTATACAATTCACCGGTGGTCCATAACCCGTTAGAAGAGAGATCCTCACTTGGAGTATGTGCTAGTAGGGTAGCATCCTGCTTCATGAATTTACCGAGCTCAGAACATTTTAAGCAGGCCTCGGACCTATGGGAGTAATGGAGTCCCACTCCCATTTGACAGGCGAGGGACTCCTTGGAAACAGCTTGGCGAACGAAATGGAATTCGATGGGGAGCTATCAATATTAATGGGGCTTATGGAAGAAAGAAAGCAGAACTGGCCGAGTCAGCAAAGAGGATGCATCTGGATGTGCCAGGAGTAAGTGATACTCGGGTAAGGGGAGATAACGAGGAAGAGATAGGAGATTATATAGTGTACTTGACGGGTGTTAGAAAGGGAAGGGCAGAGTCTGGGGTAGGGCTCTTTATCAGGAATACCATTGCACGCAACATAGTTTCTGTTAGGCATGTAAATGAGCGAATGATGTGGGTACATTTGTCAGTTGGAGGAATTAGGACTAGAAATGTGTCCGTGTATTCACCATGTGAGGGTGCAGGTGAGGATGAAGTTGACAAGTTTTATGAAGCATTGAGTGACATCGTGGTCAGGGTCAACAGCAAGGATAGAATAGTGCTAATGGGCGATTTCAATGCGAGAGTTGGGAATAGAACTGAAGGATATGAAAGGGTGATTGATAAATGTGGGGAAGATATGGAAGCTAATGGGAATAGGAAGCATTTGCTGGACTACTGTGCTAGTATGGGTTTCGCTGTTACAAATACATTCTTCAAGTATAAGGCTATTCACTGCTACACATGGGAGGCTAGGGGTACCAGATCCATAATAGACTATATCTTAACAGACTTCGAATTCAGGAAATCTGTTAGGAATGTATGAGTTTTCCGTGGGTTTTTCGATGATACAGACCACTATCTGCTCTGTAGTGAACTAAATATCTCCAGGCCTAGGGTAGAGAAAGTGAAATCTGTCTGCAAACGAATAAGGGACGAGGAAATTAGACAGAAGTATATGGATATGATTAGTGAGAAGTTCCGAACAGTAGACAGTAAGCAGGTTCATGATATAGAAAGTGAATGGGTGGCATACAGGGATGCTGTAGTAGAAACAGCAAGGGAATGCCTAGGAACAACTGTGTGTAAAGATGGAAAAAGGTGAACATCTTGGTGGAATGGTGAAGTGAGAGCAGCTTGTAAACTTAAAAAGAAGGCTTATCAGAAATGGCTCCAAACAAGGGCCGAGGCAGACAGAGATTTGTACGTAGATGAAAGAAACAGAGCGAAACAAATAGTTGTTGAATCCAAAAAGAAGTCGTGGGAAGATTTTGGTAACAACCTGGAAAGGCTACGTCAGGCAGCAGGGAAACCTTTCTGGACAGTAATAAAGAATCTTAGGAAGGGAGGGAAAAAGGAAATGAACAGTGTTTTGAGTAATTCAGGTGAACTCATAATAGATCCCAGGGAATCACTGGAGAGGTGGAGGGAATATTTTGAACATCTTCTCAATGTAAAAGGAAATCATCCTGGTGGTGTTGCAAACAGTCAAGCTCATGGGGAGGAGGAAAAAGATGTTGGTGAAATTATGCTTGAGGAAATGGAAAGGATGGTGAAAAAACTCCATTGTCATAAGGCAGCAGGAATAGATGAAATTAGACCTGAAATGGTGAAGTATAGTGGGAAGGCAGGGATGAAAAGGCTTCATAGAGTAGTAAAATTAGCATGGAGTGTTGGTAAAGTACATTCAGATTGGACAAAAGCAGTAATTGCACCTATCTATAAGCAAGGGAACAGGAAGGATTGCAACAACTATCGAGGTATCTCACTGATTATTATACGAGGCAAAGTATTCACTGGCATCTTGAAAGGGAGGGTGCGATCAGTTGTTGAGAGGAAGTTGGATGAAAACCAGTGTAGTTTCAGACCACAGAGAGGCTGTCAGGATCAGATTTTCAGTATGCACCAGGTAATTGAAAAATGCTACGAGAGGAATAGGCAGTTATGTTTATGTTTTGTAGATCTGGAGAAAGCATATCACAGGGTACCGAGGGAAAAGATGTTCGCCATACTGGGGGACTATGGAATTAAATGTAGATTATTAAAAGCAATCAAAAGCATTTATGTTGACAATTGGGCTTCAGTGAGAATTGATGGTAGAATGAGTTCTTGCTTCAGGGTACTTACAGGGGTTAGACAAGGCTGTAATCTTTCACCTTTGCTGTTCGTAGTTTACATGGATTGTCTGCTGAAAGGTATAAAATGGCAGGGAGGGATTCAGTTAGGTGGAAATGTAGTAAGCAGTCTGGCCTATGCTGACGACTTTGTCTTAATGGCAGATTGTGCTGAAAGCCTGCAGTCTAATATCTTGCAACTTGAAAATAGGTGCAATGAGTATGGTATGAAAATTAGCCTCTCGAAGACTAAATTGATGTCAGTGGGTAAGAAATTCAACAGAACTGAATGTCAGATTGGTGATACAAAGCTAGAACAGGTCGATAATTTCAAGTATTTAGGTTGTGTGTTCTCCCAGGATGGTAATATAGTGAGTGAGATTGAATCAAGGTGTCGTAAAGCTAATGCAGTGAGCTCGCAGTTGCGATCAACAGTATTCTGTAAGAAGGAAGAGAGCTCCCAGACGAAACTATCTTTACATCGGTCTGTTTTCAGACCAACTTTGCTTTACGGGAGCGAAAGCTGGGTGGACTCAGAATATCTTATTCATAAGTTAGAAGTAACAGACATGAAAGTAGCAAGAATGATTGCTGGTACAAACAGGTGGGAACAATGGCAGGAGGGTACTCGGAATGAGGAGATAAAGGCTAATTTAGGAATGAACTTGATGGATGAAGCTGTACGCATAAACGGCTTCGGTGGTGGGGTCATGTGAGGCGAATGGAGGAGATTAGGTTACCTAAGAGAAAAATGGACTCTGCTATGGAGGGTAAGAGAAGTAGGGGTAGACCAAGACGACGATGGTTAGACTCGGTTTCTAACGATTTATAGATAAGAGGTATAGAACTAAATGAGGCCACAACACTAGTTGCAAATCGAAGATTGTTGCGATGTTTAGTAAATTCACAGAGGATTGCAGACTGAATGCTGAAAGGCATAACAGTCTATAATCATAATGTATGTATGTATGTATGTATGTATGTATGTATGTATGTATGTTAGAAACAAATGAACATCTCAACTCTTTTCCATCAACAACATTGTGTTTACACTTTTTTCAGCTCAGCTGAGTTCTAAAAGATTCCTCTAGTGCTGATATTTTAGTGTTTCACATGGTCTTCTGTGTAGTGCAGTCTTCCAATTGGAGGAAAGCTGAGAGCTTGCACATGACATGTGATTACGATGAGTGATTTTAAAATCTTTGCTTGTCTTGAACTTCATGCTTGCTTCATATATATATTTTTGTTATTTATTTATATTTTTTATTCATATCATGCCTTTACTTTGATTTTGACTGATGATGGTCTCTGGTAACACCGAAACTAGTTTCAACAAATATATGTAACTTTATTAAGGTTACAACTAACTACTGAATAGGTGGAAATCTTTAGCTTTTGTTTTACACTATATTGTTCTTCAATACAGATTAATATGAAATTCATTACCTATGATGGGACACATGCAGCTGCCTATAAACACGCACAAAAATCACACCTGTACCACCCAAAACCAGGAAAAGCAATGTGCCTGTACCCTGCAGGGGCATAATGTTAAAAGTCTTAAGAGTGCATGTGAGAACCAATAAAATGGTACAGTGGAACCTCGGTTCTCCTTTTTTGGAGGGACCACGGAAAAAAAAACGTACAACACAGGAAAACAAAAAATCCGGGAACAAATGAACCATCAACAATTCAGCTATACATCACAAAAATAAAATATGTATACTTATAATCTCCTCCCCTGCGAACCACCTGACCTTGCCGCGGTGGGGAGGCTTGCGTGTCCCAATGAAGCAGACAGCTGAGCCGCAGGTGACACCATATCGGATGGGTATCTGTTCAGAGACCAGACTAAGGAATGGTTCATCGAAAGGGGGGTAGCAGCCTTTCGGAAGTTGCAAGGGCAGCAGTCTGGATGATTGACTGATATGGCCTTGTAATAATACTCAACATGGCTTAGCTGTGTTGATACTGCTACACGGTTGAAAGCGACGGGAAACTACAGCCGTAACTAACTCCCGAGGACATGCAGCTCTCTCTGTATGAATGATGTACTCATGATGGATTCCTCCCGGGTAAAATATTCCGGAGGTTAATTACTCCCCCATTCGGATCTCCGGGTGGGGACTACATGAGAGGGGGCGATCATCAGGAAGATGGATACTGACATTCTGCGAGTCGGAGTGTGGAATGTTAGAAGTTTGAATCGTTGTGGTAGATTAGACAATCTGAAAAGGGAGATGGATAGACTAAAGTTAGATGTAGTTGGTATAAGTGAAGTACGTTGACAGGAAGAACAGGATTTTTAGTCAGGCGACTACCGAATTATGAACACAAAATCAAACAGAGGAAATGCAGGAGTCGATTTAATAATGAATAAGAAAATAGCTCAGCGGGTAAGCTACTATGACCAGCATAGTGAAAGAATTATTGTCGTTAAGATAGACACCAAACCAATGCTTACCACAATAGTGGAGGTCTATAAGCCTACAAGCTCAGCAGATGATGAGGAAATCGAAAGAACATATGAAGAGATAGAAGGTTTAATACAATATGTAAAAGGTGACCAGAATCTAATTGTGATGGGAGACTAGAATGCAGTGGTAGGCCAAGGAAGAGAAGGTAATACAATAGGAGAATTTGGATTGGGACAAAGGAACGAAAGAGGAAGTTGGCTGATTGAATTCTGCACTGATCATAATTTAGTCCTTGCCAATACTCGGTTCAAACACCACAAACGATGGCTTTATACGAGGACGAGACCTGGAGACACTGGAAGGTATCAAATAGACTTCATTATGATTAGGCAGAGATTCAGAAACCAGGTGTTGGATTGCAAAACTTTCCCAGGAGCAGACGTGGACTTTGACCACAACTTGTTGGTCATGAAATGCCATCTGAAGCTGAAGAAATTGAAGAAAGGAAAGATGCAAAAAGATGGGATCTAGACAAGTTGAAAGAAAAGAGTGTGAGGGATTGTTTCAAGGAACATGTTGCAAAAGGACTAAATGAAAAGGCTGAAGGAAACACAATAGAGGAAGAGTGGATAGTCATGAAAAGTCAGAAGGGCTGCTGAAGAAATGCTAGGAAGGAAGAAAATATCATCTAAGAATCAGTGGATAACTCAGGAGATACTAGACCTGATTGATGAAAGACGAAAATACAAGAATGTTAGAAATGAAGAGGGCAGAAAAGAATACAAGCAATTAAAGAATGAAGTGGACAGAAAGTGCAAGGTAGCTAAGGAAGACTGGCTCAAGGAGAAGTGCAAGGATGTCGAAGGTTGTATGGTCCTAGGAAAGGTAGTTGCAGCATGCAGGAAAATCAAGGAAACCTTTGGAGAAAGGAAATCTAGGTGTATGAATATTAAGAGCTCAGATGGAAAGCCACTTCTAGGGAAAGAAGACAAAGCAGATAGATGGCAGGAACATATCCAACAGTTGTATCAAGGTAAAGATGTACATAATTTGGTTCTGGAACAAGAAGAGGCTGTTGATGCTGATGAAATGGGAGACCCAATTTTGAGGTCAGAGTTTGACAGAGCTGTGAGCAACCTACATAGGAATAAGGCACCTGGAATTGATGACATTCCCTCTGAATTACTGACTGCCTTAGGAGAAACCAGCTTGGCAAAGTTATTGCATTTAATGTGTAAGATGTATGAGACAGGAGAAGTCCCATCCGATTTTTGGCAGAATGTTGTTATACCTATTCCCAAGAAAGCCGGTGCTGACAGGTGTGAAAACTATCGCACCATTAGTTTAGTATCTCATGCCTGTAAAATTTTAACACGCATTGTTTACAGAAGAATGAGAAAACAATTTGAAGCTGAGTTGGGAGAAGATCAGTTTGGCTTCAGAAGAAATGTAGGAACACGTGAAGCAATCCTGGCTTTACGTCTGATATTAGAGGATCGAATCAAGAAGGACAAGCCCACATACATGGCATTCGATAATGTCGATTGGACCAAGCTATTTAAGATTCTGCAGATGATTGGAATCAGATACCGAGAACGAAGAATTATCTACAATTTGTATAAAAATCAGTCTGCAGTGATAAGAATAGAGGGCTTTGAAAAAGCTGCAGCAATCCAGAAAGGAGTGAGGCAAGGCTGCAGTTTGTCCCCCTCCTTTTCAACGTTTACAAAGAACAGGCAGTAAAGGAAATCAAAGAGAAATTTGGAAAGGGAATCACAATCCAAGGAGAGGAAATCAAAACCTTGAGATTTGCTGATGATATTGTTATTTTATCTGAGACTGCAGAAGATCTCGAGAAGCTGCTAAATGGTAAGGATGAAGTCTTGGGTAAGGAGTGCAAGATGAAAATAAATAAGTCCAAAACAAAAGTAATGGAGTGCAGTTGAACGAAGGCATGCTGGAACATACATACGTCCATTATCTCAGTCATACTGGACAATTTATTCCGACCTTTCTCAACCCCTATGCCAAACGGGGCCGAACTAGGACTTTAAAAAATCCGGAATGTTACTATTGATCTCAGCGACCCACAAAACTATGGATTCGACACTATTTTCGATGAATTTTATATATCACTATCCCCTCGCCCCCATCACGAAGTGGCTGAACTTGGACTTTCAAAAATCCGGAGTGTCACTATTCATCTCAGTGAAAACAAAAACTATGTACTCAACACTATTTTTGAATAATCTCACAGTGCTCGTCTCCAGATAGTGAGTGTTGAGTGTACCAAGTTTCAATGATTTTGCTCCAGTGGTTTAGGAGGAGATGTATCATTTGCATACACACAAATATTCATTTTTATATATATAGATTGTAATTGAGTGTACCAAGTTTCAATGATTTTGCTCCAGTGGTTTAGGAGGAGATGTATCATTTGCATACACACAAATATTCATTTTTATATATATAGATTGTAATTTCAAGGTAATAAAAACAATAGAGTCTTAAAACCCTGATATTCATTTTGAGATGCCCTGTACTTGAAGGAAAAACAACAGTTCAAGATCAGGTCAGAACATATTTGATACTACCATATTGTAGGCACCAAATCACTAATGTGTTTATGCTGTCTCACAACCAAACTGAGAAAATGAAAGTGAAGTGTGAGGGCATTTTCATCCCTGTCATACACAACATTACAGCTAGTAGTGATAATATAATTTACCTCAGCCACATCCTCCTCTTTGATAACTTCAGAAGATCCCTCGACATCATCTGTCTCAGGAAAAACATTTTCAGGTTCAACTTCGATCTTCACCACCTCATCAGAGGATAACTGTAGATTGGACTCCTGAGGAAGCAATGCAATAATAGAAGTTTAGCTAAAAATAAGTCAAGAGAGAACGGGTAGCACTAAAGGAGTCAAAATATGAAAGAGTAAACAAGTCTGATGTCAAAATTATTTGAATTCAAATGAGCAGTTTTTCAAAAGCCAGTAATTACATGAAAAGTACTTTCTTGAGGTTCTTTTACCACACCAGAAAGTAGCATTTCAAATATTCTACGTGACATTTAAAATGCAGAAACTCCATTGAAAAGAATTCATAATTTCTGGTGCAGAAAAGGAATGTCAAATGTGTCAAAACTACTTTTGATGCAATTATTTTTTCTTCTTCTTATCAGCATTTATCCTGCTTAATTGCAGTGCCTGCTGTACTGCACTTCCTTTTTCCACTTGATATGGTCTTGTGCATCTTCAGGAGAGATGTTCACCACATACATGTCCTCCTGCAGTGTGAAGCCAGCGCTTCTTTGGTCACTGTTGTCCAACACATTAAGAATCTGCTTTGTTAGTTGGGTTGCATCCATCTTGAGTAGTTGTCCATAGAACTTCAGTTGTGGTTTTCTTATTGACTACATCAGCGGTTCATTATTCCTGTATATCTCTTCTTTTTCTCGGAGTCTATACTGTCCATCTGTTATCTTAGGACCCATTATTTTGCAAATGATCTTGCGCACATACTTCTCTGCTTCTCTCAATCCAGCCTTTCCTTTCATTCTGAGGCATTAACTTGAATACAGACACTTGGGTTTGATCACTGTGTTATAGTGCCTGAGTTTAGCTTTCCTCAATATACTGTTATTCTAATATGTGATCTTTGAAGGTCTTGAAATATAGAACCATGAGACATTAGAAGTGATATATATATATCACAGACGTAACGTCTCGGATAAATGGTTCAAGGAAGTAAGGAAGGAACTCAAGAGCATGGGACTGAATCGGGAGGACATCTCTATCCAATCAAAATACAGAACAGCGATCAACAACCTTAAGGGCTTCCACGATGAGCAAAAGCAGAACAGCGGGTGGACAGAAGAGGGAGGACAGATGACCAGAGAAAAAATACAACGTTTCTGGGCTGCAAAAAAAAAAAAAAAAAAAAAAAAAGGCTTCCAGAAATGTCATAATTACTAGACGTGGTATCCAATGGACCTAAATGAGAATAATAAATAAATAAATAAATAATTACAGTAGGTAAACATTTGTTAAGAAAGGAACCATATTATCCAGTATCAATTTATTAAATGTAATAAAAATGTTCTAGTCTGTCAGACACACAACAATTTCAAATGCAAATACTTGTATATTTTGTATATAATATGTGATTTTTATAGGTACGCTTATAGTATTTTAATTTGCGTTTGAAATTGTTGTGTGTATGACAGACTGGAAAGTGTTTATTACAGTAAATAAACATATCGCTCATTTAATATAACATCATAAATCAAAAATGCCTGTTTTGAGTTATGCACACCAATTAACACTTTCAACACTATCATAATTTAACATGGACCCTGGAAGTGAAATACCGAGCGACCACTGTTTGGTCTGAAGGCCTGCAGATTACGAGGTGACGCAAGGTCAGTGTAACGAATCCTCTCAGCCATTATTCCTGGCTCTCTAGACCGGGGTCGACACCTCATCATTAAATAGATACTCAATTAAAGGTATCGGTAATTGCAGCATCAGTGAACCTGGAACCAGCCCTCATATCCAGGTTTAAACGCCTGACCTTGCCGGTAATCAAACCCAGGCTCTCCGGTTGTGAGGCAGGCAAGTGAAACCGCGGGGCCGGCTTCAAACATTAATTACCAGTACGCAACTTAGAAATCTCGAAACTTTACATTCAGTTTTGCCGGGAAAGCTTAATCAGTTTCCTCTGAAAACATCTTTCAGTTCAGCAACTTTGATCAGCCAAACTCTTCGAAGAATCTAATACCCGTAACTCAAGCCAAACAACAATCAACTACAAGTAGTTTTTAATTCTCTAATATAATAAAATAAAGCACATTAGATACCAAAGCACCCAACATGATGGCAAAATCACTTTTTTTTAATCTTTCTTTGTAATTTGGTCACCGGAATACTCTTCGTAGTAAGTTTATGGAAATCTTGCACCGCGAAAATAAGGCCTACATCGACTTTTAAAGGTAATGTTGAACTTGAGAATATGGTGTTGAATGTAAGTATCAATCCTCTAAGTTCTCGAATGCATTATGTTCAATTCTGCCTGTCACTAATCACAATCAAATTGGAAAGAGAAAAAATAGAACTAACAATTCCGAAATTACGGTAATTCGCGACCTTGAGTTCAGCTGGAAAGCGTGCTTGCTGTACAAGTCCGTATGACTGCGAAATGATACATAGTTGCTAAATGTACCAGTAATGTGCGCAAATAAAACTACTACAGTTTTTATAACATTTGAAACCCAAAACGTGAAATTCCCAGACTTATATTATGACGAAAACAGTAATAGGCAATCCGAAAAAACCCCATGGCTTTACGTGTGTAAGGTGCAACATCTCTTCTGGTCTCAATAGCATAATTGTATACGATAACATTAAAATACTAAATCTGTGTTACTTCAGAAGGAGCAGTTTCGATTCCTGTCTGAAAGCCCTGTGAGATGCACTCGAAAAACAAAATGTAACCCTGGACATATGTAGAAGTTTTGCAAGTACGAACATTTGACGAAACTCATTCCGTCTTCATGTAGAGCTGTCAAAATGCCCTCTGTCTCCTTCCAATTGTTGTGGACACTCTTTACTTTATGATTTCCGAGGATTCTCTAAACAATATTACCCGAATGCTGGTCCCTGCAATTTCACCGCTGATCACTTTTCGAGTACGGTACAGTACTTCCTCAAATTACCGCATTGATGGAACGTCAACACCAAGATCCATAATATGCCATAGCCGTCCTTCCATGATATACAGTTCCCCGAAAAATGCGTGATCGAGGATTTAGCGTTGTTCAGACTGTAATTTCTGGACAGTTGATCCGAGAAATCATTACTTCCAGGAACGGAAAATGCAGAATTTTTACAATGTGATTAAATTGGGATCCTCGCAGGACCACATAATTTGAATGAATACGGGAAAACGTAGTTTCTGGGAATGTATAATCAAGGTTCTACTGTATACATAACACAAAACAGGCTATTTTTGAGTTATGATGTTCTTGTATTAAATGAGCAATATGATAAGTTAAAATCCTCAGAAAGATATGAAAAACTGAAACTTACACTCCCAACTCCCTTGTGTACTTCAGGCAGTGATGTTTTCAGTTTAAAACTCAGATCAGCAGTCAGTGGAGGTTCCTAGGAAATAACAGTCAACAAGAATACAATTTGTATCATGAATTTGGGGAGCACAGAATAATGAGTTGGATCTTGCACAGCTTCCACCCACTTGTAACATATTTCTTAATTTCACATATTATCCTATTAATATTATTGCTTCTATGTCCCACTATTACTGTTTTTCAGAGTTGTAGAGATGCAGAAATTTGCTCTAATAGGAGTTATTTTGTGTGCCGATAAATCTACCAATAAAAGGCTATGCTATTATCATCCAAGCCAGGATCACAATACTAAGACTAGCAATAATTACTATTCTTAGTCTATTTGAGGTTTTTTAAACAGCCGTACATAAAAAATACTTAAAGATTCTACAAAAAACATGCATATTATTCACATGGGTTATTTAACATACAAAAAAGTCCTTAACACTAGAACCGCCGGAACATATTGTATACCTAGAACCGCCGATGCGGTCATTTTGACCGCTGTATTGGAAATATTATTTTTATTCTAAATACGTATAGTAACTCATTGTCATACTTTCAAATATGTGTTACTAAGTTTATAAAACATTCATTATGGGATCTAAAGCAGAAAAGAAACAAATTATTTCATTGTATTGCAAATGTAATATTTTCTTAATTTATTACAAACACAGATATGTTTCTCTAAAACACACTTATCTAATAAACAAACATTGCTTTTACTTCAAATTCTTTTAGTCTAAACTGTAAAATAGTTATTACATATTAACAGAAAAGAAAATGACTGTAACATTTTATTTAGTGTAATTTATGACCTGAAATATGTTCGCCAAATCCACGTACCACACCATATTTTTGAAACACTGTCTTTCTTTTCCTTTAGTGTATTTGCACACGCTGATGCAATTCTGCATCTTTAGAAGCAGGAACTACATACCACGACCTTAGTTATGTCCTTTGAGCAAGAACCACACACTCGCTGTTTGCACTTTCTGCAGGTAAAGTTTGTCTTATTCCTACATTTCTTCATTTGGCATTGCCTCCTCTGTACATTTCCTTCCACAAGCTCCCTAAATTCGGGTTCTCTTTCCACATACTTAGGTTTCGATTCCATGTACCCCATACGAAGCTCCTCTGCTAGCTTCAGGATGTAATTTCGGCGACTGATCTTCTTAGGCATAGATATCAAGAAGACTGATCTTCTTCCCGGTCACTTTTTTGAAAATGATCCAGGAATTGATAGCTGCCAAGTCAAGAATATTATGAAATACATGAACAGGCCATCTTCGGGTAGCGGATCGAACAGTATATTTTCTTCCCATTTGATCCATCACGTCCACACCATATTTTGTATTGTTGTAGAAGTCTACTGTTTCGGGAATCCTTTTGGGATTAGCTTGAATTTCAACTTCTGAGTGCAAAGTACTGTATAGAAGGACGTTCTTGTTTCGTTTACCTTGATAAACAGTAAGTGTGTCATTGGAATGTTTCAGGAGAGTTGAGTCGTAAAGACTAGCTTTCATAGCCTTCACAGCTTTAGGTATTTCTCTCCTTGATCGTCTAATGGTTCCAACAATACTCGTACCATTACTTTTCAACTTCTTACCAAGTTTCACTGTTGTAAAAAAGTTGTTACCGAGCTCGATAGCTGCAGTCGCTTAACCGCGGCCAGTATCCAGTATTCGGGAGATAGTAGGTTCGAACCCCACTGTCGGCAGCCCTGAAGATGGTTTTCCGTGGTTTCCCATTTTCACACCAGGCAAATGCTGGGGCTGTACCTTAATTAAGGCCACGGCCGCTTCCTTCCCACTCCTAGCCCTTTCCTGTCCCATCGTCGCCATAAGACCTATCTGTGTCGGTGCGACGTAAAGCAGCTAGCAAAAAAAAAAAAAAAAAAAAAAAAAAAAAAGAAAGTTGTCTGTAGTCACGTTTCGCAACTTCTTTTGAAATGGTTCCATCAACTTCATTACTACACTTTCGGGAAGAGTCTCGTCACGTCCTCTGAGATAGTCTTTTCCTAGGTAAGGAAACCCATTGCACAGAAACTTTGAGTCAACGTCCACAAGAAGCCAAAACTTAATTCCAAATTTATCTGGTTTGTTCGGCATGTACTGTAAGAATGGACACCTTGTTTTGCTTGGGAAAAGCTGCTCATCAGCCGTCAGATTTTCACCTGGAATATAAGTCAATTGACAATTTTCAATGAATTTGTTCCATACTTTTGATACTAACGCAAATTCATCAGTCTTCAAACGTTCTGATCTTGTAGTTCTGACGTTGAAACGCAAAAATCTTTGAATTTCTCGAAAACAATTCCTCCCCATTGTTTCACTGAAGAATGGTGGCCCCCACTTTTTAGACCAGAGTTCATCAAGTTCAGTGTTACTGGCTCCAAGAACACCACGAGCATACACTAAGGCAATGAATGCCTCCAGTTTTTCTAAACTTACACTCCACAATTCATAACCTAGAACACGTTTTGCTTCCGTTTCCGTGCAGTGTTTGATGTGTTTCAATATAGACTCATCAATAACAAGACGCCATGCACTCGCTACACTGTCGTCAGAAACATGCCGCTTTGAATATGGAGCATGTCCTGGATTTTCTTTCAAGATGTTGTGACAAGTCATCCTGCCAGGTGTAGTCTTCCCAAACTCTCCTACAGTCCACTCCGTGATGCCATCTGTACCTAGCAACGTATTACTTGTTCCTGGGAGGCTTGTGTTGATTCGTCCCCTCTTATTTCCAGCTTTTCGTGCTACATTTTCTGCTGCTGTAATAGAACAATTGATAACTTTCAGTTCTCGGCCTATACCAGGCATAATTGCAGTCTAAATGTTGAATTTGAGTACCAAAGTTGAAATGTTGACATCAAGATAACGTATATCATTATTGTAACTTACCTGGTTCAACAGTTTGGTATTCAGCATCATCTGAATCACTGCTTTCAGAATGGACACTTGGTTGGTAGTAATCTTCATCCGCAGCTTCTTCTCGTAGGTCCTCTACATCTGGGTCACATTCAACTTCAGACATATCATCTGGAATGTCATGCAGTAGAGTGAGTAATTCTTCATCGGTAAGGGTCGGTGGTCTACGAGCCATGGTCTGTGACAAGCTGACGAAGCTGTAGCTCCAGACTGCCGAGAGAGATTAGTGGACAGTTGTCCCAAGGTTGTGATTGGCTCACGGAGAGAGGAGCGGTGAGGGAGGCCTTGAAGGGGATTGTGAGAGTGGAAGAATGTTCGCTACTCTCAGAGGAGAGTGAACCATTAGCCCTCGTAGCCGCCTTTCAATAAATGAATAAAGAGGAAATTGAACAATGGCCGTGCATAGACTATCAGAGTTTCATTGTTGTGCTTACATTATTGCAGGAAGAATAATTATAAACAAATATTATCTCAACCAGAGGAATAAGCACATGTTCTAACACATTGATAATGAATACAGCGGTCAAAATGACCATTTCGGCGGTTCTAGGTATACTCGTTACCTACGTCCTATCCAATGACGCAAAATTAATTACATTTAATACGGATGATTCTGACCGGTAATCAGGAAAAGTCACTGAAGCTCTTTACAATAGGACCAAAAATGTGGTCAAAATAAGGCTTTGAAAATGTGTAGCGGTCATTTTGACCGCTCCGGCGGTTCTAGTGTTAAAGATCTGCAGAAACTGTAGTCTATATAATAATTTTTACTTTAGAAACAGCAACAAAGGTATTCTTATACATGTACATGTGTATTAATGGAATTGTATATGTTTATTAATGCTGATGATTTTTTATAGCGTCCATAAATTTTAACTCAATATGCATGTGTGTTATTATGATCACATGCTTTCAACAGTGACAGTGTCTGACTAGAATTCACAGACAGAATTACACCTAAGGAATATTTAGTGTTTTTAAAAATTAAATATAACTTTGTGCTCAATTTTTGTATTTTGATGGTTGAAGATGTCTTTCAACAAAGATGAAACACGTACATGATTCACTGAGGTTATTCTGAGAGGGAAAAACAATAACACTTGATAAGGTTGACAATATGGGCTAAAAAATGAATTAAAGTTCTTGTAATAATCTGTTTTGGACAGAGCGTCGATGGTCAAAACTGATAAGTGCTCAGGAAGCATCGAAATGCTGATAAGTGCTCAGGAAGCATCAAAATGCATGCACACTGAAACTGAAGCCATGATATTATTACTACTGTTTATAATTATGGGTATACACACCCACCTATGAAGGAAACCATTGTGAAATAATAAACAAAACAATGGGGCATACAAAAGCTGTAATATTTTGAGGAAGAGGTCATATATTGTTGGATTATTTTACAAAATGCAGCACAGTTATTAAAAACTCGAGGGTGTATCATAATGAATATCATGGTTTTAAGGTTCTGTAATGTTTATTACATTGAACTTGCATTCGTAAATAACACATTAACCAGTAGAGAGCCAGACAACGATATATCGTTGTTTCGTATTATAACCTTCCAATGCATGTCAGGATGAACACATGGTGAACACATTGGAAGTTTATGTTGAGAAATAATGTCAATGAAATCTTATGTCCGGTCATCACACCTCCAGGAGAATTTGAATTCAGTTGACTTGTCTAATTATGTGAACAGCATCGCTGAATTGAAGATATCGGCGGATTGATAACAAGCTCTAAACCCCGTGGTGCCTCGGAAATATTGGTAGACAATAAAACTTTGTGAAACATAGGGCAGGATTAAATGAATAATACACATTCCTCAAGTAAAGTTACTGAAATGCGTATGAACGGCAGAAAATGTCAGTGACAGAATAATACTGAGGGCCATGAAATGTGTGAATAATTTGGAATAAGCAAAGTTTATATGAGAGGGCCATACCTTGTGCATCTAGTCTCGCACGATTCGACGATCGAGATGGAGAATGAAACTGTCGATTACTAACCTAAATACGAGGCAGCAAATTATTAAACAAGTTCCTTTGCCGGTACAGCTGATTTATACGAGATCGTTACGCATTATGTGTCAAATGTTTTCCAAATGTCAAGAACACATGGGAGCTGGAAGCACAGAAGGATTATGAAAAAGCAAACCGTCCGCGATTATTATATTGAATTTTTTTGTCTCTGTGGAAGTTGACTCTCAATCTGTGTCTTAGAAGGATCGGAATCGTAAAATTCGTGGGGAGAAAGATTGTTTTTGAAGAGATATATAACGTGATATTGGCATATTGTAAACGAATATTATATTGTAAAACAAGATATCTTGTTATCGAAATGTAAAGGCAAGTGTGTTGATTGAACTGTGAAATTGTATCAAGGTGTATGACCCTGTCCTAATAGATATTTCTGAGTTTCAGGTAACATGGAACCGACATTTATTGAATGCAAATATGAGATGACAACACGTGTTAACATGAACAACTAAAATAGAGGGACCTCGAAGGATCTGGCCAGGAATGTGATGGACACTAATGGATAAATATTAATAATTGAGAGCTGAACATGGAAGGTGACACCGTCGTGGAGCAACAACCCAGGATGAGTACTTAAATATCGTCTATATATTCCACCATGTAGTTGCTTATTTTAGATGTAGAGTAGTATTCATTTTTTTAAATGTCAGTTTATGACATGTGTAATTTTCAACTTGAAGGCGACCGTTATTTGTTAATCATTGCGTTGTGTTGATTATGATCATTGCGTCTAGTGCGGTGATTCAATCTATGTTGTGATAATATGCGATGGGTCGTATGAGTTTTCTTTTAATGTCTTCTAGCAAGGTTTTACGGAATGATTTTTGGCATCGATGGTACTGGTGCCGTAATAATATTATTGTGATGAACGTTAACCTAACTCGTGGCTCAAAATACCTCGGAGGAGCTCAGTATTTGCGACATGCGATTCTATGGTCTTCAGATATTATGTGCTTGTGCAGAAATACGGTGTTTGATAATGAAATTGCGATATTATTGTGGTGATATGGTGTTAATGCGGCAACATACCTAGTAGTCTTTGACGTGAAAATGCCTGAATAGATTGTTTTCCTAGGCATTGTGAATTCATTACAAGATATTAGAATCATTCCGTATTGACGGCTTTCACTTTACAATGGTGAAAAATGAAAGTATCCTCCTAATCAATACATCATATATTCTGTCATTAGACGGAGTAAACAAGATCAGACATGTTTCGGCTCGTTTGAGCCATCTTCAGTGAAAAAAAAAAATTAGGGGGGTTGGAATAATTTACATAATATGAGTTGAAAAAATGTTAAAAAACATAATGAAAGCGCAAATGAAAAAACAAACAAAAGAGAGCCTATACGGAAACAAAATTAGCACAAATATACAATATTTACATCAATATGCAGAGCAAAAAACAACTTATTGTGACAAAATTCAGTGAAACAGGTGTTAATTTGAAATAATAATAGATACTAAAAACTGCGTTAACCTAAGAAGCAAGGGAATGAGAAAACAAATGATGTAGATGGAAATGAATAATAGTAGCACATGGTGAGGTTGTGGACCTCATAGTTTACAAACTATTGCTTTATAAAAATCACAAAACAGTTTGAAATCGCTGTCAAAATCATCTTAGTGAAAACCCATCACATCAAATTGGTCAGGAGGAGAGCGGGAGCAAACATTTTGAGAGAAACCAAGCCTGAATTAACCTGCAGGCGAAAAGCCTGTGATAAGGAGAAGAAAACACCATGAAATTTAAGGCTTTAGAAATAGCAGCATTCTCAATATCTTCTCAATCTAGCGGTCCCTTTCTTCATTATTGTTTCATAATGTTGGCTGGTGTTTTGCCTTATTATAGAGGGGTCGGAAGAGCCGCATATAAAAATATGAGAAGCTGTGTTAGGTAGAAGACAGATGCATAGTAAATTGTAGTAATCTAGTGGAAACCATCAATGAAGTTCTAATGGTGTGTAGTAGGTGGTGTCCTCTCTAGTGGCCTGGCTTTCTCAAAGTAACGGTCTCATTCGCGATCGAGACTCGATCACGCGAAGTCATTTAGTAGTTATTAAACGGGAAATCCTTCCATAAATGAAACATGTCACAGAGTTCTCATTTGATGTAGTGTAGGAATACTAGGATAGTTATTTAATTTAGGATGAAATGAAATAATGATCAATGAATCTTGATGAATATGCCAATATCTTTGAGCACTTGACATCCTGTTGCGGAATATTTACGTAATTTTGGGTAGGAAATGATGATTACTTTCTACGTTTAAACTATACTGATACCAGTCCAGTATATAAACCTGTGACCCAACTCGTCGGACTTGCACGTCCCTAGAGTGGAGGCTTCGTGGATCACCGACTGTTTTGCTTTGCCGTGGCGTAACCCAACACCGAGATTCAGAATTGAGATGTGCAAAATGGTCACAGGGAGTGCTGTCAGGGCTCAGTATATACGCGTAAAGTGCCAACCACGATATATCGTTATTTGGATAGCGCGCAGTTCTATACGAGTTAGTACAACTTGGGCCGTCAGATTGCAACATCTTATGTGTCGAGTCCATATATAATTGTCATTAGATTTTAACTACGCCGCTAGATAATGCCTAAATTCATTCGCTATCATGCATTGAGTTTCTAAAATCTGTGTTCATCTACGACGTATGATCTCCATGCCACGTGAGTAAAATGGTGACTAGCGGGAGAAGTTATTTTGTTAACGATGACGAACTGGCTGTATATCTTAATACTTTTTAGTGAAGAAGAGGATGATGAAGACTCTGATGAGGAATTCATTCCTCCAAGAAGTGAGGAAGGGTAAAGTGAAAGTGTTATTGGGACTGACAACAGCGAGTTTTCTGTAAACACTCACCCACGTGCTCATTGTCCGAATGTAAACATTGGAAGTAGTAATGATCGTCTGAGTGACAGTACTGATGATGATGACGGCTGTAACAATATCCAATAGTAACAATTTCCTGTTTTCTGTGAAACTCAATTAGGTCAAGATGCGAAATACCAACCCTCACCTGATTATTATGATACTCCTAGCCCGAGACACGCCCATTCATCAGAAGCAAACCTATAGCGTATTTTTATTTTATTTTTCACGGCTCAATTATTGAATCTTATAACTACAAGGCCGAGCATATTTTCTTATTGGGTCAAAAACTCCCGTTATATTCCATGGTTAGGAAATATGTTCTCAAGAAACAGATTCCAATTGATCATGAGATTCTTTCATCTTGTGAACGATGATAATGTATCACCATCTGGTCACCCTGACCACAACCCATGTGCCAGGTTCGATCCCATTGCTGGCCATGCCAATTGTATATTACGATACCACTGTACATGACTCTTAAACTATTGAAGATAAAAATGTGACACTTTACATGTTTATTCATCTGAAATAGGACATTGCAAGGAAGTCATCAATATTTACCGTTGAGTTGAATTTTCTGCTTTTTTCTATTTTGTTTCTGATTTTTAAATTTTGGTATTTTTAAATTGTTTGGAAAATACTTTTTTTCAAAATACCCAAGAGCATTTTAGTGCTGTAATTTAGTTCAGCAGTAAGAATGTCTTCTTGTTAATATTTAATAAAAATCTCAAGTCTTAGTTATAATATTTGTGAACTATATAGTCCAGAGAGTGAGAACCTGCAAAATTCTCTAAATCTGTCTGGCACTCTTGGCATACTGTGAGCAACCGGGCATGCCACTAAGAGGGTTAAATAAAAGAGCAACTCAAACAGTTTGTCCTACAGATGTTCAATGTAAGCACGATTTGTCACACAGCATATATCGAGTCGATAGCCGAGTTCATCCCACACTTTGGTCAGTTTGTCTGGAGTAATTGTTGCAACAGCTGCTTCAATCCTGTTTAACAGATTGGTTAGGAAAGCTGGCAGTGGAGGTACAAACACATAATCCTTGACGATCCCCAATGGTAAAAACCGCACGGCATTAGAGATCAGGTGAATGTGGAGGCCATGCAAAACAAACTTCGTCATCCAGTCCCTTGCAGATATTCCAGTGGTCGGGTACAATGTCGTTTAACCTATCATGTACTGAGTTATGCCAATCAGGCTACTCACTATATTGCTGCCAAATAAAGTTCTCTGGTTCCACATCTTGTAATTGAAGAAAGAGCCGTTATTCAAGAACATGAAGAGTAGAAACACCAGTTACACTTGCTTCAGTGTAAAACAAAGGCCCATAAAGTTTCCACTGGGTTATGGTACAAAAAACATCCTATTTAGGGGAGATACATTGCAACTGCACCATCTCGTGGGGATTTGCTGATCTCCAGATGTGCGCATTATGAGTGATCATACACCTACTTAGGTGAAGTGCCAATTCATCACTGACCATGACAATCCAGAAAATCTTCATCGACATGCAGCAACGTATCCATTACAAAGCTGGCACGTAAACCGTATAAAATATTTTAATACACCAAGGCCAGACACCTTATAGTTTTCAGCGAGAATGTCAATAATGCTGCTACCTGCATGGCTTGGTGTGAAGAACAGTTCAATTGCACAATGCCACTTCTATGATTCTGGTGCACTGGCGTGTTTATAATTATTTATTAGCACGTCTCACTAAATAGTTTTGAACTGCAGTTTGCTAATGCAGGTATTATGGGTGTCGTTATTTGTGGAGTTTATAATTGCAGCAATTACGACATTGCAAACTGTTCAAAGTCATATGATTGACAAGCAAAATGAGCTTTACATATGAAAGGATTGTTTTAATGCTTAGATTAAAAAGCATTTCAATGTAATGATAAATTGTTTTTAACGAAACAAATGTGGAAGATAGGAGGGAAAAATACAAGTAATAAAGGCAAAGAAATTAATGCATTTGTAACTTGTACTAAGTGACTTTGTACAAAATACATGGCGATTGATTGTATTGTTAGAGCAAGTACAACAGGAAACCTTCCTCTTATTAGCATTAAACAGAAGAAAAAGGGAAGAGGTCCGACACTGTGGAAAATGAAGGTATCAGCAAAAGAAAGGGACGAGCACAGTGGACGTGAGAGCGAGACTGCCTAGGCCTCACAAACCTAACAATGTCAGATTCAGCTTGGTCAACCGTGGTCGCCAACCCACGCTCCCAAATTGAGAGGCCCTGGTTCCGAGTTTACCCACGTTCTGCAACAGGCAGGAGATGTCACCTCCATCCACAGGATGAACATCCACCGTATCCAAGCCTGTCATAAAAAAGACCAGAGACTCTCAACTTGAGAGCGTTCATGAAGCTGAGTCTGGCACACCCTTCACTTTTACTATCTGACCATCCCTGATCAACTCTTGTTCTTTTCCAACCCTGACTGTATTAAACTTGCGAGTTCTAGGGAGCCTTTTTTAACTTCACGCCCTTCCTGTTTCATAGCCGATACCTTCATTTTTAGAAGTGTCGGACATCTTCCATCTTTTTCCTTTTATTAGTGGTAACAGAAAATGGTTGCCCAGTTCTACTTCCTCTTAAACGAGTAATCATCACCATCACCCCCTACCACGGATGCATTCTACCGCTTCCACCCTCAGGGGTTGTATATTGTAAATATATAAAAATATAATATAAAATTTCTTGCGTTGCTTTGGCCTTTGTCACTCCTATTTCTTTAATTACAGCTTCTCAATTTTGAAACCTCAATAAAACCTGTATGATGCTAAGTTATCCAACCTGTCTGGTGCTTTGGCTGAATGGTCACTGTACTTATCCACATTTCAGGGGGAGGGGCATAAAACAAATATTATTATTAGTAGTAGTACCAAACGAGTTGGCCATGCGGTTGAGGGCATACAGCTCTGAGCTTGCATCTGGGAAATAGTGGATTCGAACCCCACTGTTGGCAGCCCTGAAGATGGTTTTCCATGGTTTCCCAATTTCACACCAGGCAAATGCTGGGGTTGCACCTTAATTAATGCCACAGCCACTTCCTTTCTATTCCTAGGCCTTTCCTACCCCATCTTCACCATAAGACCTATTTGTGACGTGAAGCAAATTGTAAGTGGTAGTATTACTACTCATTTCAGAGGGCCGAATTAGTGGAGATTTTAATCGCATCTCTTAATCCATGTAGCTCGGGGACTGTGCATTTGAGTTCATCTTAACACACACATCACACGACAATCCACCAAAGAAACATACAATAGTGAAAACATACTTCCGCACAGGTTTGACGGCAGGAAAGGCATCTGACCATAAAACTGGTCTGAGTTCATTCAAAGTGCTGGTCCCAAGTAGCTAGGAAAGGGCCAGAGATGCTGATTTGATCCTGAAAAGAATTCGGCTTTTAATTTTTAAGACCTAGCAAAAGGCATGGCTAGTATAATGCTAATCTGGAGGTGTATGAAGGAAGTATTCCATATTTTTAAATTTCATTCTTAATTATTATGATTGTTCAATTATTTTTAACAAATATTTCCAATGAGTGGAGACGCATTTCTCTGAACTGCGACACAGAGGAATCTGCAGCTCCTGGGCTTGTCACGCCTACATACTACATGTCACCACAGTCGCTGTTCGCACTCCACTCAATGTTGTAGAGATAGAGCTGTCCTTATGCCTTAGAGCTTGTACAACTGTAAACGAGAAGGATGTAATTTAAGCACCTCCTTAAAACTCTCCATATTGACGTCACAGGAATTCCTAATTCACGACTAGCCCTCCGAACTGATTACTTGTGGCTACGCATGAAGGCCTCTCTCATTCATTCAACACATGCTTCCTTTGTTGATTTTCCCGGTACTCTTCCTTTTGCAAAGATAGCCAGTGTCTTCAAACTTATGATACCATCTACAGATGTTCTTATCACTCAGAGAACTACAGTGGAACTTAATATGGAAAGAATGTTGCACTGTAACTACAGATTCAGTCCCAGCAAACAGTAAAACACAAAAAGCTTTCTTCTCCCAAGTCTCCATTTTTCTACTAGCGCTACTCGCTACTAGATAAAGGAACCAGTGGATGTGCACAGGAATGAACACATGTAGTACAAACTGTTTCGTTGCTCTTCACTTGATGTATCAATTATAACTAGCAAATTTGCCCATGCTTCGCTACAGTATTCTACACTGTATACAGATATCGAAGAAAATTATTGTATATGAAGTGCATACGACATTTCAAATTGCATGTCTCTTGGCGTTATCCAAGATACAACATTGGGAGATTCACAGATGTTATTTCCAATGTGAAGTGCGAGTGGCAGAGTTGTGATGATAATGGATTAATTTAACGGTAGGCCCCATTGCCTACTGCGTGGCTACAATCGATTTGGGGAGTGTTGTTACAGTGGCAGACCCAATTACCTACTTTCAGACAGATTACAGTTGAGGAATTTTTATTATAATGGCAGGCACCTTCCTACTGCCAGCCAAAATTGAGTTGTGTTGTTATCATTATAATGATGGACCCAAATTCCTAATGCCAGTCAGCTTATTGCCAGTCACACCGAGTTGATGAGTTTCCATTACAATAACAGGCCACTATGCGTAACAACAGTCACATTTTACATGGGTAAACTTATTTATTACGGGGGACACCCTTTGCTTACTGACAAACAAAATCGGGTACAGGAGTTTTTAAAAAAATTTGCATGTTTCCTTGACTTCTGCTAGTCAAATCGAGAAGGGAATTATTCATTACAATGGTACACAAGAGTTGGAGGAGGATCCCATTCCTACTGCCCGTCAAAGTATATGTGGGGAGTAATGATTACAATCTATAAGTGATTCAAACCATCAATTATATGTGTACAAAGTGCAAAATTTATGAACAATCAAGAAATAGAACCAAACCAAACTAAACCCCATGGTACTACAGCCCTTGAAGGGCCTTGAACTACCAAGCAACCGCTGCTTATCCTGAAGGACTTCAGATTATGAGGTGTCGTGTCGTCAACACGACAAATCCTCTTGGCCGTTATTCTTGGCTTTCTAGACTGGGGCCGCTATCTCACCGTCAGATAGCTCCTCAATTCTAATCACGTAGGCTGAGTGGACCTCGAACCAGCCCTCAGGTCCACGTAAAAATCCCTGACCTGGCCGGGATTCGAACCAGTGGCCTCCGGGTAAGAGGCATGCATGCTACCCCTACACCATGGGGCTGGCTATCCATAAATAGAGCCAAATTTAATGTAGAAGGGATAGAGATAAGACAAAAAGTCGTAGCACCAAAGTTGTAGATTACTCCAGATTGAACCAAGATTGTGCCAACCATTTTGTGATACAACTTACCGTTTAGCCACCAAACACCTCGAAAGGAAGGTCTGCACCATCATTAAAATTGCCTCCATATTTCTATATTTTTGGGGGTGAAAAGTAAACATTTTGCCAAATTTCAATTTTCTAGCTCGTCTGGCAGATTATGCTGTCATCTTGATGTGGAGGAGGGGGTTAGTAATTAGGACTTTCAGGAACTTTTAAACCCATGAAACCTATAGATTATCGATTTGGATAAATATATTCAACTGCGTTCTTATACAAATCTGAAACTCCCAACGTGGCACCCTCACAGAATGTTGATAATTTTCGATTTTTCTAGGGATCCTGAAGTCATCAGCTTGTCTGGTACCAAGTTTTAAGTTTCTAAAATGCCTGGAAGTGTCTCATTAATTCACGTCTGTTTTCATTTTTATACCTTAATATATAAATATATATATAGTACAGTATATACAGATCGTTCCAAACTGACTTCCATTTATTAATATGGATTATTTTTCACCCCCTTCCGTAGTGGTTCTAGGGATGTCTTACTACCGCAGTATATTTTCCAGATAGTAAATCATATTTGTAACAATTTTGGTTGATAACCATGCTGGAACATACATACGTCCATTATCTCAGTCATTTTGGACAATTTTTTCCAATCTTTCTCAACCCCTATGCCAAAGGGGGCTGAACTTGGACTTTAAAAAATCCAGAATGTTACTACTGATCTCAGCGACCCACAAAACTATGGATTCAACACTATTTTTGATGATTTTTATATATCACTACCCCCTCACCCCATCACAAAGGGGCTGATCTTCAACTTTGAAAAATCCGGAGTGTCACTAATTCATCTCAGTGAAAACAAAAACTACGTATTCAACACTATTTTTTAATAATTTTACATATAACCTGCCTGACCCCCCCCACACACACACACACACACACACACACTAAGGGTGCTAGGGATGGCTTAACCCCACAGTGTTTGTCTCCAGATAGTGAGTGTTGAGTGTACCAAGTTTCATTGATTTTGCTCCAGGGGTTTAGGAGGAGATGTATCATTTGCATACACACAAATATTCATTTTTATATATATAGATTGTAATTTCAAGGTAATAAAAACAATAGAGTCTTAAAACCCTGATACAGTAAAACCTTGTTAATTCGAAGTCGTTGGGACTCAAAAATCGGACTTCGAATTACGTGATTTCGAATTAACCGCCAATTCACAATTCAGAAGTACCAACTATTGCCGCGTTACAAAATATTCTAAGGCCCGTTACTGCATGCAGTTAACCTTGATTGATTCACAGTTTATAACTTTCAAATGCCATAAAAAAGAGCTATTTCCAAAATGTATCCAAGAAGGTGCATTTACAGTATTCAAATAATGCACTCGGATATCTTGCTGGTAAACATAACCTCAAGCAACGAAAAAAAAAAAAAAAAAGCACGATTTAAAGGCGAGGAGAAATCTATGCTGGCTCCCATGTGCAAGTGCTTTATTAATTGGATTACTATGCTGTATGCATTTTAGATGCCTTGTATTTACACAGAAAGTACCCGATGCCCTTAAAATCGAACTTTCTTATGACTCTATCCTTGTACGATTTCCCGCCATGGCACTTCTCTCGTACTTCAGAAATGTAAACACTTGCCGCGTCACAAAGTATTCTAAGACCCAGTAATACATGCAATCACCTCGATTCACTGTTTAAACCTTTCAAATGTCATGGAAAAAACTATTTCCGAAATGTATCCAACAAGGTGCATTACAATGTTCAAATAACGCACTTCGATAAATCACTGACAAACATAACCTCACGCAACGAAAGGAAAAAATAGCACAATTCAAGACGAGGATAAATGATGCCGGTTCCCCTGTGCAAATGCATTATTTTTTGGATTTCTGTACTATTTGCATTTTCAGATGCTTTGTACTGGTATGGAAAGTGCCCGACGCTCTTAAAACATTGTGCTTATCGAACTTTCCTATGACGAGGGGATAAAGTACGGTATCTCGCTTCCATGTGCATTGCAACGCACTAGTATGACCCCCATCCTTCACCATTGTACGATTTTTCGGCTGGCAATTTCTCCTTTAAAACCATAAGACCATTTGGGCTCGCATTAAAATAAAGCAATGCAGTTTCACCGGTAATGACAATATTGTTCGGTGCCTACGAATCTATTATATAAGCCAAGTTTTTTTTTTTTTTTTTTCAACTGTCGGCATCGCCAGTGTTCGCGGATTCTGTTTTTCCGCGTGATATTACGGCGTTCCTTAAAAGGTTGAATACAAAGGAATTCCGATTTCATTCAACTTAGCAATCATGAAGCGCACTGTAGACCCACCAAAGTGAGTGTACTGTAAGTGCGGAAAGCTACCCCTCCACGTTCCGGAACGCGCGTTCTATTATGACGCGGAGCGGATAAATTTCGAGTTGAAATTACTCTGTAACATATTATTGTTTTAAAATGTAAAGGCAGTTTCGAATTAAAAGTCTGAATTTCGGTAATGGGGCCGACATTGTACTTCGAATTACGAATTATCCGTATTTCGAATTAAACAATTGAAATAACATGCAAAACTGTATCTCATGTTTCCGGGAACGAGAGCTTCTTCGAATTAGGCGGGATTTTGAATTAACCGATTTCGAATTATCGAGGTTCTACTGTATTCATTTTGAGATGCCCTGTACTTGAAGGAAAAACAACAGTTCAAGATCAGGTCATAACCTATTTGATACTACCATACTGTAGGCACCAAATCACTAATGTGTTTATGCTGTCTCACAACCAAACTGAGAAAATGAAAGTGAAGTGTGAAGGCATTTTCATCCCTGTCATACACAACATTACAGCTAGAAGTGATAATATAATTTACCTCAGCCACATCCTCTTCTTTGATAACTTCAGGTGATGCCTCCACATCATCTGGCTCAGGAAAAACATTTTCAGGTTCAACTTCGATCTTCACCACCTCATCAGAGGATAACTGTAGATCGGACTCCTAAGGAAGCAATGCAATAGTAGAATTTATATTAAAAATAAGTCTAGAGAGAACAGGTAGCTCTAAAGGAGTCAAATATGAAAGAGTAAACAAATCTGATGTCAGAATTATTTGAAATCAAATGAGCAGTTTTTCAAAAGTCAGTAAATACAAAAAAAAGTAGTTTCTTGAAGTTCTTTTACCACACCCGAAAGTAGCATTTCAAATATTCAACATGAATTTTAAAATACAGAAATGACATTGAAAAGAATTCATAATTTCTTGTGTAGACAAAGAATGTCAAATGTCTCAAAACTACTTCTGATGCAATTATTTTCTCTTCTTCTTCTTATCAGCATTTATCCTGCTTAATTGCAGTGTCTGCTATTTTACACTTCCTTTTTCACTTGATATGGTCATGTGCGTCTTCAGGAGCGACTTTCGCCACATGCATGTTCTCCTGCAGTGTCAAGCCAGCGCTTCTTTGGTCACCCTTGTGGTCTGCGGCCCTTAGGACTTAAGTTTAATGTCCTTCTCGCAACAGAACAACCACTTCTGCACAGCACGTTGTCGTATCGTTACAAATGATTCTCTGGCATTTTCTCCACGATTGGGGCCACACCAAAGGCCCCCCAAACAACCCCATTTCTGATGTGTCCAGTATAGTGAGTCCCATTGGCCAACAAACATATTCACCTCCATGACATGCAGCTGCTGTTTGTGTCTCCTTGTGACTGGCCAACACTTGGTTCCATACAATGCCACTGGTCTAAAAATGGTTCTATAGATTTTGGATTTTAGATATATTTAGTGGAATAAATGCTGATAAGAAGAAGAAGAAGAAAAAATAATGGCTCCTGTGACTTGGTGCCACTTCGTCAAGGCAGCATTTATTCCGCTTCAAACATCCGGGAGTGTGTCACCATCTGATTAGATAAGTGATCCCAGATATATATATTTTTTTCCTATTTGCTTTACGTCGCACCAACACAGATAGGTCTTATGGCGATGATGGGACAGGAAAGGCCTGGGAATGGGAAGGAACCGGCCATGGCCTTAATTAAGGTTTAGCCCCAGCAATTGCCTGGTGTGAAAATGGGAAACCACGGAAAACCATCTTCAGGGCTGCCGACAGTGGGGATCGAACCCACTATCTCCCGGATGCAAGCTCACAGCTGCGTGGCCCTAACCGCTTGGCCAACTCGCCTGGTGATCCCAGATATTTAAATTCAGATGTTTTGAGAAGCTCATGCAATTATCAGCTTTTGGAAAAAACGCTCCTCATTTGTCCTTAATATTATTACAGAAGGTTGATTGGGATATAAAGTATATTTATTTGCTTATTTTGCAATGCCACCATCTACGAGACTGACGTGGACTCCTGGAGCATCTGTTATCAGTCTTATGTCTCACATAACATGTGTTCCTGTGTTATGCATGTTGCTATAAAAATGGAATGTAAATTAACCTAATTCATTGTCCTAATCTATGCACATTTGTAGATCACAAAGTACAGGGCCGCACTTTAGCAAAAACATAAAGTTAAGCTATTTCACTCAATTGTAACTACAGTATTGATGGTAGAGAAGGTGTCAAAAGGTGTATTTTGGAGAGTTCTATCAAATGGAAAAAGAAAGTTTTGAAAATCAAATCCAGTCAAACTATTATTCACAAAAAACTCGTAAACAAAACAGCAATTTTTTAAAATGAACATGTTCCACAATATTGTTATCCAATGTTAATTTTAAATATTTCAATAGGTTGAGCCTTTGGTAAAAAATTTCTATGCCTGATTTTTGAATTTTGCAAAACTAAGGTCTCCAGTTTCATTAGAAGTGGGTCATGTATGATGTGACAATAGCGTTACTAGAGTTAGTCAACCAATGAGTTTCCCCATGACATGCAGCTGCTGTTTGTGTCTGCTTGTGACTGGCCAACACTCGGTTCCATACAATGCCACTGGTCTAAAGATGGTTCTATAGATTGTGGATTCCAAATACATTAAGCAGAATAAATGCTCATAAGAAGAAAAAATAATGGCTACTGTGACTTAGCACCACTTCATCCAGGCAGCGTTTATTCCGCTTTGAACATCCGGGAGAGGGTCACCATCTGATTAGATAAGTGATCCCAGGTATTTTGTTTTCCTATTTGCTTTACGTCGCCCTGACACAGATAGGTCTTATGGCGACGATGGGATAGGAAAGGTCTGGGAATGGGAAGGAAGCGGCCATGGCATTAGTTAAGGTACACGGAAAATCTTGCTCCTTGCTTCAAGAGGCCTAAAATCTATGTCATCGGCCTGCAAGTCTCAGAGAGTGGTGCATTCATAGAGTTCACGTAAATAATCTCCTCCTGTACACACTAACAGCACCTAAAGTGTAAAAACTATGAAGTGAATGCTGCATCTATCATGACCTCTATCCAACATACAGACATCTTATAACTCATAGAGAGAGATTACTGCAAAGATGTGCATTCACATCGATAAGGCACCATGCCTTAGCACCGAAATACAAGATGGAGCAAGAAACAGGGATTTGTGTTTTCCATATAAAACTTGATGGCTAACAAGCAGCTGTGCCAAACACACTGCCGCAGCTAACCTGGCCACAGCCGATCTGTACTCTATCCTCACTTCTTAAATCTGTACATCTGTATACACTGAGCGGCCAAAAGTCACAGGAAGGGGTGTCCTATTAGAAAATGTGCCGTGTATGCCCCTCAGCATTGCGGCTAGCTGCGGTATAGCTGAGAGGTCTGTCACAGACACCAGTGTTGAGAAAATGGCAGCATCGCGACTTAACTGACGTGGGATCATCATCAGTGCTCGGCGCATGGGTGACACCATTGTGGAGATTACATGCAAATTCGGGTTTCTGAGGTCAACAATGTCGAGGGTGGATCTTCACAATCACAGAGAGAATATTACCACCTGCATAAACCACAGCATAGGAAGACCCCAGGCGTTTAACAAACGGACAACATGTCGCCTCCACAGAACCATACTGGACACTTCACGCACTACTGTGTGCCAGATCACCCTCCAGTTAAATTTTGGGAGTCAAGAACCTATTTCCACCAGGACTGTAGGGAGGCAACTGCACCGCATATGCTTCGCAAGCCGATGACCAATCTGTGTCCCATTGCTGATACCTCACCACAGAGCTCAACGACGTGCATGGGCCCGCAAACATCGGCAATGGACCATGGAACAGTGGCGGCATGTGGTACGGTCTGATGAATTCTGGTTCCAGTTGTATGGAGGTGATGGGCGTGTGAGAGTGTGGTGTATGCCCCTTGAAGGTATGCATCCTGCGTGGCAAGAAGGTTGTGATCAGGCGGGAGGTGGCTCACTTCTGGTCTGGGCGGCGTACTCACGATCACAATTAGGCCCCATTGCCAGGCTGCAGGGAGCGCTGACAGGTGCATATTATGTGGACATTCTTTCACACCATCTGCCTCCCTTTCTGGCCCTAGAGTACCCCAGGTTTTTTTTTACTAGGGGCTTTACGTCATACCAACACAGTTAGGTTTTATGGTGATGATGGGAAAGGCCTAGGAGTTGGAAGGAAGCGCCGTGGCCTTAATTAAGGTACAGCCCTAGCATTTGCCTGGTGTGAAAATGGGAAACCACGGAAAACAGTCTTCAGGGCTGCCAACGGTGAGATTCAAACCCACTATCTCCCGGATGCAAGCTCACAGCCGCGTGCCCCTTTCTGCATCATCAACTCGCCTGGTAGAGTACCCTAGATGAAGATGCCATGTTTCAACAGGACAATGCGCTATGTCACCACTCTGTAGTAGCATGCAGGTGGTTGGAGGGACACTCCAGTGAAGTTATGACCATGGATTGGCCCTCCAGATCTGCCTAAATTAATCCAATCCAGCATTTATGGAATGCTGTTGATGTTGGTGTACACTCCATGAACCCCACACCAACTACACAAGACGAGTTGTGTGTAGCAGTGCAAGATTTGTGGGTCCAGATCCCTCCAGAATGATTCCAACGCCTTGTCGAGTTGGTGCCTCACTGTATTACAGCCGTTCTGAAGGCTCGCAGAGGAGCAACTTGTTATTAACATCACATTCAGTGTCTTCCCAAGACATTTGGCCACTCTGTATATACAGCCCCAGAGAAGTAAAAAAAAAAAAAAATATTGACCAATTATTTGTGATATGCAAATCTTACACCAAACTCTTATTTTCCTATCAAAAAGAGGAATTTCCTATATGGAGTCTTGACTTTCAGAACACCAATAGTGTCTGTTGTGAGTGTTGATGTGTTCAGTTAGGTGGAACCATGCCTCATCTGTAGAGAACACAAGGTGAGGGTCAATTGAACCTTGAGTTACTAATGACAAAAAGCACTTGCAATAACGCATAAGTGCTATAGAATCAGCTGGTTTTTTTTCTTTCAAAATGGTGCCCGGTAATGACGACGTAGTGTTTTATTCTCCGAGTAAATTAACCGTAAAATGTGATGAAAAGTGCGGAAAATGTCGAAGATTAGTGAAAAATGGAATGTTGTGTGATTCAGTGATCAATGGTGGCATTATAAGTGCGGAAATTGCCCTAGAGACGTAAAAACTAATGAAAATGTTGACTGGATTTGTGAGCAGTGTGTTCGGAATGTTGTTGTTGGGGACGGCGTTGACGAAGCACCGAAAACAGTCTATGAGGAATATAAAAGTGCATTAGAAATTATAAACATTCTAAAAAAGGACAATGAGACTCTTAAAGTTGAAAATCAAGAATTAAAAGAAAGACTGCGAACGCTAGAATTTGGGACTGACCATTCTTCGAGTGATATACCGGTACAAGTAACAAACTCGAGCACGTGGTGTCAAGTAGTTCGTGGATGGCCGGCTAAGAAGAAATCTAAACTGAATTTTCGGAAATAAACATCAGAAATAGGTTTTCTGACCTAAATAATTTAATTCTGGAAGAAAGTGATCGCGCGCGTGAAACCAAATCATCGCGATCCCCTGCCGTTGCCGTGCCGAGTTTACAATTTAGGCCTAGAATTAAGATTCAAGACCCAGTTAGGCCTAAATCAGCGAAGGTAGCTGTGTTTGGTGATAGCCAAGGAAGGGGAATTGCAGGAGTGATTAACGACAAGAATATAGCAGCAACCGGAGAAATATATCCAGGAGTTTCTATCAGCAGTGTTCTGGAAAACGTAGAAGCAGCAACTAGGAACTTCGGGAGTGGCGATGCAGTGCTTATCATCGGTGGTACGAACGACGTAGCTCATGACGACGCCAAGAATGTAAGATCACAACTTAAACATACACTAGGGAAGCTGACCCACACTAACGTTTTTGTAGTGAACGTGCCCCACAGGCATGATTTGAGTAGAGACTCATGTGTGAACATTGAAGTGGACAAGGTCAATACAGATATTGTTAAAATTTGTAAACATTTTCAGAATACTCAGGTTATTGAATGCAGCAGTTTTGAGAGATACTGTTATACAAAACATGGCCTCCATCTAAACAATTCAGGTAAACAAAAGATAGCAAATATTGTTCTAGATTTTATTAATCTTAAGATATGTACTGTAAAACAGGCAACTCCCTTGAGTTATAATACTGACCAGGAAAACTAGTAGAAAGAGCCAGCTATACTTCAAGCTGGCTCAGTCAACTAGAAAAAGAAACTCAGGATAGTAAGGAATTTCAAGTTACCCAATTGCAACAGTCAAGTTTTAGGGAGGAAGGGGGTGTGAGATTGCTCTTGGTAAACTGTCAAAGTGTAGTAAATGAACAATTAAAATTCGGTACATTGATGGAATCTTATGAGACTGATGTGGTGACAGGAGTGGAATCGTGGTTGAAAGAAGGGGTGGGTAATAGAGAAGTATTTCCAGAAGGGTACACAGTCTATCGTAGAGACCGAGGAGATAAAAAGGGAGGGGGGTGTTTATTCTGGTGAAGGAAACTTACTGTTCACATGAATGGTTTACCGATGAAGGGGATGAAATATTAGGGATAAAATTAGTTTGTGATAATATGAACGAGGTGGGAATTATAGGAACATACAGGCCTGGAAGAGAGGAAAGAGACATGGAAATCTTTGAGAAAATAATAGATTATACTCATAAAAACAATAATAATGATATGGTAATAATTGGGGGAGATCTAAATTTGCCTGAAGTAGAATGGAATGGAGCTGCAAGTGAAGCCCATGAACAGAAACTGGCAAATAAGTTAATTTGGGAGGGAGGATTTACACAAGTAGTACAAGAACAGACTCGTCTCAATAACTTACTAGATGTATTCTTGGTTAAACCATGGGAAATTGTTGATAAAACTGAGGTAATTGAAGGAATAGGAGACCATAAGGCTGTAATAATGGATGTAGGACTCGTACCAAAAAGGCTTAATAAGAGGGTTACACAAGACAAGAAATTGTACAGAAAAACTAAAGTTGATGAATTTGGGACTTACCTTAAATCACAATTCAGTTGTTGGATAAGTGAAGGGAGTAACGTGGATACACTTTGGGCTAAATTTAAAGGAATCATTTGGGAAGGAGAGAAGAGATTTGTACCTGTTAAGAAGGGTAAAATGACCTCAGACCCTGTTTATTATACAAGGGAAATAAGAAAATTAAAAAGAAAATGTAGAATAGTAAACAGGAAAATCAAAGAGGGTAGGGAGAGTAGAGAAACTAGAAAACAGCTAATGAGGGAACTGAATAGAGTGAAAAAGGAAGCAAAAGAGAATTATATGAATGGCATACTTCAAGAGGGTGATGACTACAAAGGGAAATGGAAAAAGCTGTATTCATATATCAGGAATCAAAAAGGAAAAGGAATCCAAATTCCTACAATGGTGGGAGAAGGGGGTGAACACTATTTAACAGATACTGAGAAAGCAAACCTATTTAGTAGGGAATTTAGAGATTCAGTAGATGATTGTCAAGAGTTGGAAACCGAAAGAGAAGATAGAGAGGGAGAGAGACAGAGGGAAACAAGAAGCTTCTCATTCACAAACAAAGATATTTTCAGAGAAATCCAACTGCTTCAGCAAGGAAAAGCAGCAGGAAGTGATCAAATTACTGGGGAGGTATTAAAGACAATGGGGTGGTACATAGTGCCTTATTTATAATTTCTCTTTGACTATGTCATAAATAATAGTGTAATACCAAAGGAATGGAAGGAATCTATAATAATACCAATTTATAAAGGAAAGGGTGATAAAAAGAAACCTGAGAACTACAGACCAATCAGCCTGACCAGTATAGTTTGTAAAATACTGGAGAGTTTAATATCGAAGTACATCAGAGGGATATGTGATGATAAAAATTGGTTCATGAGGAGCCAGTATGGATTTAGAAAGAAATTTTCTTGTGAGGCACAACTGGTGGGATTTCAGCAGGACATATCAGATCAGTTGGATTCAGGAGGTCAGTTAGATTGCATAGCCATAGATCTTTCCAAAGCCTTTGATAGAGTGGAACATGGAATATTATTAAAGAAATTGGAGGGAATAGGATTTACAAGCATGGAAAAATAATCAGGAAAAGTAATGTAACATACAGACTTACAGAATTGCATGGTTCTTCTGTATCTGTCACCCACTCTGGCTCACATTTAATAAAATGTGGTTCCTCCATTATTTACAAGGATCTAGAAAATAAAAGTTACAATTGATACTAAGCAGAAGCTAGATCAAAGACATAAAAAGAATGCTATAATACAGGTAGACCTCGTTGTACGCGTAGTTACGTTCGGCGGAATTGCCGCGCACACTGAATTTGTGTAAATTGAGAGCCATTTTATATGTAAGGTTTCCGTTTACTCACATATTAAGTTCAAAATAGCCAGAGATTCTTAGTATTTTTACAAAATGTAACCACTATTTGTTTTTGAAACACATTTTAATGCAAACTTTATACACTTAAAAATTTAGCACTGAACACACACAATAATAAACAAACTTAAACTCTGCGTACAAGCTCTTGGCTTTAGCTTGAATAGCAGCTCCAGAGAGGGGCATATGTTGTGGGTTGTGATGCTCAATCCAATCCAGTCCTTCCATCGCTTCTGACCGAGATTTGGTCACTCTAACTACACTTAGCAGAAGATTGAACAGTTTTTCTAATTGATTCCGCATTGTCACGAATAGTTCTCACAGTGGATTCATAAGTCCCAAAGCACGCTGAATGTCAACAATACGCTCACCTTTCTCAGAGCGATCCAAAACTTCTAACTTTGTTTCTAACGAATATGACGTTGGTACGCGCTTCTTTCCTTCGACAGTCACATCTTCTTTCCTTTTATCCAGCATTTTACTGTAAATACGAAACCTGTCAGGTGCAACTTCACACCTCTGCTGACCGGAAATGATGATTCACGTCTCAACAAACATGACAGAAGATGCGCGTAGACATGCGCTTGCCCCGTTTAACCTTGGCACGCGACGTAGTGACCCCAGTGAGCATACATACTAACAATAATAATAATAATAATAATAATAAACAACAAACCCCATGGCACTACAGCCCTTGAAGGGCCTTGGCCTACCAAGCAACCGCTGTTCAACCCGAAGGCCTGCAGATTATGAGGTGTTGTGTGGTCAGCACGGCGATTCATCTCGGCCTTTATTCTTCGCTTTCTAGACGGGGGGGCGCTATCACACCGTCTGATAGCTCCTCAATTCTAATCACATAGGTTGAGTGGAACTCGAACCAGCCCTCAGGTCCAGGTAGAAATCCTTGACCTGGCCGGGAATCGAACCCGGGGCCTCCGTATAAGAGGCAGGCACGCTACCTCTACACCACGGGGCCGGTAATAATAATAATAATAATAATAATAATAATAATAATAATAATAATAATAATAAATAATAATGGACATATTAATGCCTTAAGTCTTTACAGCTTCCACGTACTGTTAACAAGTAGCAGCACTAGACTTAAATAAAAAATCTCATATATGTGAAATCGCGGATAACAAATCCACGTATAACGGAGTTTACCTGTACTTGAAATTTTACAGAATTTAGTAGTGTATTAAAGTAGTAAAACCTCCAACCAGTAAGTGAACCAAAACAAAAAAACAAAGCTCATATTTTTCAGCAGCAACGCAAGCTGAAAATGTAACATTACTAAAAAGAAACATCATAGTTCAATATACTGTAACTACAGAGCACCAGGAATATGAGTTAATGTATAATTTAATTATGATACTAATATAATATACTCTCCACCCTTCGGGCACATTTGTAATATAAATTAATATTTGTCCCATGCTTGCATGTCAATTGTAGTTTTACTTATTCCACTTTGCCCTGATCTTGAAACACACAAATAAATTTAAGAAAAGAATTAACTGAAATGTTCTTAATTTTAGCACCAGAGTTCACCAAAATGTATCCCTTGAATTTTAATACAGCATGTTAATTTTCTCCTCTCTCCCAGGGTGTGCACGAGGCTGTGTACTGGAACATCCACTGCGGGCCCAACATAGCCGTCTGAAAACAATCGAACGAATGGAAAATGCACCAAGGTTATCTACCTCCACACTAATTTTAAAAGTATCTATATTCTCATGATATAAACATAATTAGTGCAGGAGTACTTAATTGATACAAATTAAATATAAAATCAAAACACACTTAAAAACATTGACAAATACTTAAAGATTTTCCCATATCCAACAAAATGGTCCTGCAATAAAAGCATTTGGAAAATACAGAAAGGAATGATATCATCTACATATTAATGGAATCAATAGCTGAGAGTTAGGTTCTAATAATTTGGTTAAGTCTCTTAACAATTTAAGATGATTTATGATGATCAAAATTTTATAATACACTGATATAGTGCCTTTTCTGTGTTTTGTGTATCATTCACTTTAATACTGTACCTTACCAAGTAGTTACTGCTATCGATAGGTAACAGACGGTCTACCTAGGTAACCTTGCTGTAGTAAGTGACAACTTGGTTTTAATGGCAGAGATTGTTGAAAGCTTGCAATCTAATATCTTGGAACTCGAAAAGAAATGCAAAGAACATAATATGAAAATGGAATAAAGCGAACAAGTGCGCAGTATTTTTGTCCATTTATGGCAGTGTTTTGGGCAGCCTACTGGAGTACTGACATTTATGTTCTCAAAATTTGTGCCTAAACGTAACCACTCGCTACTCACATTTCATGTTGAATGTTACCCAAGATCTGATTGGTGGCTTTTTGGAACCATACTGGAAGATGTTTGACATGTTCAGCTTTATGATGTCCCATATTTTCTGTGATCACGTTATACAGTCATGTAACCAAATGTCTTAAGCAATTATACTACGAATAATCACAACACTTGACAACTATTTTCTATTGTTGTTCCCTGTGAATGAACTGCAAAACTACTCCTTGACAATAAAGAATATTTATTTTCCCTCACTTCTAAAGAAAGAAATACTTTCTGATAGTAAACCAATACATGTGCTAAATGGCATGATCGAGTCAAGGATGCAGGCTTTTTCTGCGAAATATAAGTAATATTTCGATAACGAGGAGTCTGACAACAAAAATAATATTTGTGATAATGGTAGTGATTATACTGAGTCAATGAGAGTGAATTTTGTATTTTCTCAGAAGACGATGTTGTGGAAGTTGAGGATGAAGTGCAACCTCCTGTCACAATGAAGGCTACGTAGTCAGCAGCTCAAACTGAAGGAATAAATGGAGTTATATATATATATATATATATATATATATATAGATTCCTTCCAATGCATTCTTCAGATTTTGAGATATCAAATTAAGGTATCAGTAATAATTTTCATACCAAGCTCGATAACTGCAGTCACTTAAGTGCGGCCAGTATTCGGGAGATAGTGGGTTCGAACCCCACTGTCGGCAGCCCTGAAAATGGTTTTCCGTGGTTTCCCATTTTCACACCAGGCAAATGCTGGGGCTGTACCTTAACTAAGGCCATGGCCGCTTGCTTCCCACTCCTAGTCCTTTCCTGTCCCATCGTCGCCATAAGACCTATCTGTGTCAGTGCGACGTAAAGCAACTTGCAAAAAAAAGAATTAATAATTTTCATTTGCATGTTGATAATGATAAAAATAATATTGATTCAAGACTTGCATTGTCAATATTCATAGAATCTGTTGATCATAATTTTATGCATTTGATTGTGTCAAGAACGAACAAGTACTATTTTTAAATTTTTTTGCCATTTGCTTGACGTCTCACCGACACAGATATGTCTTATGGCGACGATGGGATAGGAAAGGACTAGGAAGTGGAAGGAAGCGGCTGTGGCCTTAAGTATTTGCCTGGTGTGAAAATGGGAAACCACAGAAAACCATCTTCAGGGCTGCCGACAGTGGGGCTTCGAAGGAAGAGAGTATGGTGAAAGATACAAACTTGATCACACACAATTAGTAATTATATCTTTGCCAATATTGTATTATTCCTTCCAGTAATTATAGAAAAATATTTGTACAAGTGTATTTTCAATTATACTGAAAACACCAGTCATGTACCATCAGTGTAAACTTTAATATTGTTGTCAGAGAAACTCAGAATCACAATTACTTGTAATTAAAAAATTTCAAGAAATCCTCACTCCTGGTGGTCTGTGACACAAAAAACTCATTTGTAAAAAAATTAACCAAGTGAAAGCTGGATGTACTCACAGTAGCTGATTCATAAGCTACATGTGATAGAAATGAAAGTAATAATGAATGATTACAGGTACATAAGAGATGGAAACAAAGAGGTAGGCCTAAATTCTATATCAAAAATATTCTGTCTATATGACCAAGTTTTGGTTAATGTGAAATTAATAATAATTAATATTGTACCAACTGCATTTTTCCAACTGCTTATTTTATACACATATTTATCACATGGCAGATAATAATGGAGAAGTTTGCAAAACATGTATTTTTATTCTAAGTCGCATGAGACACTTGGTGCATATCTCTTGATAGTCACTTCAGGATGGATTTACAAGAAGAAGAAACAGTCTTTTTTTTCTTCAATATAACAGATTATAAGGGAGAGATCATCAACAAGTTTTGTGAGTCTTCAGTATCAGTGCCATACCAACAGTCAAAGAAACTACAGACTTTAACTGGGAAGCAGGGGCATTTTCACAAAACATTGAATGAAGAACTGTAGCAAATTATACTTTCAGAAATCATCCTCATATTTTCTTGATTTGATTGAGCTTTATTTTACTTGTAATATATAAATTTCATGTTCTTGATCTGTACTGAATTGTGATCACAACAATATTTTTTTTTTTTTTGCTAGTTGCTTTACGTCGCACCGACACAGATAGGTCTTACGGCGACGATGGGACAGGAACGGGCTAGGAGTGGGAAGGAAGCGGCCGTGGCCTTAATTAAGGCACAGCCCCAGCATTTGCCTGGTTTGAAAATGGGAAACCACGGAAAACCATTTTCAGGGCTGCCGACAGTGGGATTCGAACCTACTATCTCCCGAATACTGGATACTGGCCACACTTAAGCGACTGCAGCTATCGAGCTCGGTGATCACAACAATAAAAATATTATGTCTGAAATAATATATATAGATATATGCACTAAGTGGCTCATGGGACTTAGAATAAAAATACATGTTTTGCAAACATCTTCGTTATTATCTGCCATGGGATAAATTATGTCCACCTTTTCAATACTGTATTGTTCAATGTTTACATTACATTCTTTAGTCGAGGAACTGGTTTCGGCTTTGGCTGGCCGTCATCAGCCATACTGTCCGGCTCCCTGGTTAAATGGTAAGCATGTCGGCCTTTGGCCACAGGGGTCCCGGGTTCGATTCCTGGCAGGGTCGGGAATTTTAACCATTATTGGTTAATTTCACTGGCACAGGGGTTAGGTGTATGTGTCATCTTCATCATCATTTCATCCTCATCACGACACGCAGGTTGCCTATGGGTGTCAAATCAATAGACCTGGCGAGCCGAACTTGTCCTCGGACACTCCCGGCACTAAAAGCCATACGCCATTTCATCAGCCATACTACAAAACTGTACACACACAGTTAATAACTAAAACAAATGAAAAAACATACACAAATGATATTAAAAGGTGTTAAAGTCATCTAGAGATCCTGAAATGAACAAATATAAAATGGAATTAAAATACAGATCTTAGTGAGATCTAAACTCCTTGGATGCACTGCATCATGTTAGACACATGTTTCCTCTATTGAAAGTTAGCAAATGGTGAGTCAGAGACAGCGCACAAAAATATGTCTAAATAGCTGGCACATTCTTAGGTTACAGCTGGTAAAGAAGTAACATTCACAATTCAACACGGTGTCACGAAGTTATACTTTTGTTACAGCATGTGGTGCGAGACCTACTAATGCGTGTTTCATACCTAGAAAGCCATTTTAATCATGTTTTGAAACTTTCAGTACATTATTTTTAAGTTAGAATTATTTCTAGGTAGCCAAAGCCAACAAAGCCTAATGCAGCTGAAACATGTACTCTTATTCCATTTTTTTTTTTTTCAACCTTCATTCAGTTGTAAATAAATTTATATGTGTTGACTAGGTGGAACCAGTATACTAGTTTTTCCAACTTATGTAACATAACTGTCAATACGGATCCAAAATTAAATTTATTTCATTCAGAATCTATCTCTTTCGGTGCAACGTAAAGTCAATTATTTAAAATAAAAGAAGCTAAATGTAGTCTAAGCCTCACAGCTCATTTAACAAACTGTAAAGCTTCAACTACAGGGTCACCAAACATAGGTTAGAAGTATAACATGAGGCGGCTCGGACATCATCACAATACATTAAACAGGGCAGACAACATTGCTGCATTGATCCACACAGCAGCACTTTCTATGTTTGAGAATGGTTGGTTAGGTTAGATGCAAGACTTGCATGAAACGCAAAGGGTGTCTGGGGTCATAAGTGCTCAGCTTAACTGCTGCGAAGCAACCTGATGGCCAGTAGTATCCCCCTGATAAAACTAGGCAAACTGTACGAACAAAACCATTGGTCTGCTTTGTTTAGATCTGGTGAGTGACAACACCACTGATCTCGTTTGGTTAGGTCTGGTGTGTGACAAGCCACTTTGTTGCCCCCACGCATCATGACAAATGCAAATCGGGCAGTTCTATTTTCATTGCATGTGGCGGCCCTGCGGCCAGACATGATGTAATCTCTATTGAAAACTATAGGACACTTTCTTTGTTGCAGTAAGTTAATAGTTCTTGGTTTTAAATTTCCTATATATAAGTAACTTCTAGAAGAGGGTTGGTGTGTCCCTGGCAAGCATAAAGGACAGATTTCCGGTCACTGCTAATTCAAGTATCACTCCATATTATGCTTTTACTGTTTTTCAAACATTTCTAAATGTAGTCTAACCCCCTTAGGACTTGCTTCATTTGGAAAGTTGGCATTAGTTCACTGTAGGACACACAAAGTTAATACCTAGTTTTTCCACCTGCAGTGGTCACATCGGCAAACCTACTTCCAATGAACTGTCGCCAACCACACAATAAGTCCATGCACGTCCTGGCTAGTGACCAAAAACAAAATACACTGGGCAACACATCAGAGATTTTTAGAAGAGAGCCTATGGGAGTGTTTCATGTAAATTTATGCGTGTTGATATTTAGGAATGATATTTCAACCAATGACAGTGGGAGTAGTGCAGAAAGTAAGAAAAATGGTGCATGTTTCATTATATTAATTATTATAACAGTAAACAGGTATACTTCCAGCGGGGGGAGGGGTGGGGTTGGTGGGTAGTCAATCTGAGATAACATTAGCATAATTAACCTTGCAAAATCTTTAGTGAAATGAAACCAGGACGTTATATATATACTGTAAACTAACGAAATGTGATGAATTGCACATACACACACCAAAACAAAGCTGAAAAGAAACCAGCGGTTTTCGTCAGTACAAGCATTCGTTTGTAAAAACAAAATTTCCTAAACCACAATCTTCTAACTTCTTTCTGTAAGCTGTAAATGGCACGATCCACTTGCAATTTCACAGTGGGACTGGTATTTCAGAGACTCTGTACGTAATTATTATCAGGATGCCAAACTTTTGTTGTATTTATTATCGTAACTGCTGTTCAATATTATTTCGTATGGCACGGGCCCTCCCCCCTCTCTCACACACACACATATTCCCTCCCTCTCACTCTCTCTCTCTCACACACACACTCTCTCGCACTCTGTTAAATTACAAAATGCCCAGTTAGAAAATGAACTACTTCACTCGCAACGTTGGACATCCCTCGATGTTATGAACTTATCCTTCGCGACTAACGGTGCTCCTTGCTCACCGATCCTTTTGTTACCGAATGAACATAACTGACACTACCCTTTTTGAGTCCATTTCTTTAAATCTAGTAAAGAAGGCCTCACATTTAATTCCTACTATGGTAATGGTTAGATCTGAACAATATTTAGGAACAATATTGTTTTACTCGAGAACATAACGGTTAGACAATGTTGTATTGTATTTGCAGCTTAATACGCTATCAATATTTTTTATAAGTCAGTAACTACCGGTATATAAGAAAAATTAACTCGACCTTGGTCCCCGACGGCGTATTATGGCCTCACGCTCCAGAAAGTAAATACTCATCACCGGTTTTATACTGAACGGCTTTACAATGCTTTATTTTATTTCAAGCCTAATATACCACCAAATTTCTTCATAAATCAGTAACTATAGAAGAAACTCGGTCTTAGTCCCCGTCCCCCGACGACGTACTGTAAGCCCGAACATGTACGGAGTAAACCGAATACTTCCGAATGATGTATAAGAACGAACAAAAGAATGCACTCAGTAGAATATTTCAGTGATTATCTTACTTGCGTCTAGCCGCTGACAATTGTGGTGCCTGCATCGTTGAAAATCGGCTATATTCGGTCACACTCGTTAGAGGCCTCGCTCGCACTACTGTACGAGCAACATCAGGAGCGGACACGCGCGAGCAACGTGGCATTTGAAAGGAAGGCAGGAGCGGGAAATATTTCAGATATTTAAATGTAAAATAACATTATTGTACTCACCAAAATACTGAAGTTGTTCAAGGCTTGCGGATATATTCTCACAGTAGAATACACCGTTATTCAAAACACAGTTTAGGCACCTATTTTTCATGGAATAATACATCAATTAGTCACTCAAGAAATGAGAACGGTCTCCCAATACACTAAATTACACATAATATGACGGTAAAATCACAGTCTGATCACTTGATTCTCACGGCAGAGTACTGTCAGTCGCTCAAGAAAAGAGAACAGTCTCGTAACGCACTAAATTAAACGTAGGCTATTATTTAAAAAGTTGCACTTCAGAAATTACACAATATTACGTTAAAATCAAACATTTTAGTCACTTCATTCTCACGATAGAGTACAGCAACTGTCAGGGAAGAAAAGAGAGCAGTCTCTTAACGCACTAAATTAAACGTAATATTAAAAACAGTTCCAATTCAGAAATAAAACGGTGCGTATAAAAAAGTAATACACACAATAATGTCACTAACATGTAACTGTAAAATGTCTCGTGATTAGAGATTTACAGCAACGTTCAACTGAGTTTCCGGAAGTATCAACAACTGTGCTGCAATATTATCCTGTTCATCGTTTGTAGGTCTAGAAAGAGATAAACATGTCTTCTTTTGAACTTTCTTGGTTGAAAATAGCCTCCTTTGAGGTTCAAATTTAGTAATTTTTGCTGCAGTAGACTCTGGCGTAGATAGAAACGTTAATTTTGATTTTCGGGCCTGAAGAGTTGGAATAATGGGCTTAATTTGTCTCTGAATAATATCTATGTCTTCTTCGCAGTCGGCTTGATCGAGAATTTCTTTGAATGCATGTAGAAGTTTCGCCTTACTTTGCTCTATGTTTGTACATTTTCTCGTGACATCTGTAGTTTGTAACTGTCTAAGAATAATATCTTGCTCCTCAGTGTGTGGCTGTTCTTGAATAATTAGGCTACTTTCTGAAGACTCGTCTCCTCCCTCTGTAGTTGTTGGTATCATTCTACAGACAAGGTGAATATGTTTACACATATTGAATTTAATAGATGAATCAAGGCAGCCGCAGATGTATTGATGAACACATGCTTTGCATTCAGTACATTGTAAACTACAGCTGCAGCTCGGTTTGTCCGTCTTCCTCACTTCGTAAATTTCGTGCCTGTTTCGTGATGAAACCCTCCATATTTCTCCCTCGCAGACAGCACTTTCCTCAGATAGCAGCAGTGAGCTTTGGTGCCGTTGTCTGATCGCCGACAATTTGCTGGTAATTTTACCTTTGTGTATGTGAATCAGTCTATCATAGAGTTTATCTCTCACAAAAGCCATAAGCGTATTAATTGCTATATCCAACCTCTTAGGTTTTTTTCCACCCATGTAAATGTGTTTCAATACACCATGCATTCGTTCAAGATGCATATTTGTATTTAGTCCGGAATGCAGGCGGTGACAGTAGGCCCAATTCGAAACACACGGTTTGTACTCATTTTCGAAATACAAACCAAAAGCTCTGGTGTTTGGGTCATTTTTCAACATGATTAAGACTTGTCCTATCATTTTTGAAAATGCTACCTCGTCCCTCTCTTCTAGTAAAGTACGCAGCAGTTTGTACACTTCAACCTGTTTCTCGCGACCGTTCACTTTTGAAAGATTTTTTCGCCAGGCGTGATCAACATGCCACGTACAAAATAGGCGAAATTCAGGAGGTAGCATTACCGCAGACCAAGCATTATAATACATTTCTGCCATATCTGATATAAATACTCTTGGTTGCAGGGCTTCTGACAGTGCATTTCTTATAACAGATAAGAACAGTGTCATAACACATGTGTCACTTCTACTTGAAAACATAAAAGCACATGGAAATCCCTGAGAAAGATCATCTAGAACGAGAAGAGTTGTAAGTTCAAATCCGTAATTGCTGAGGCCATGAGTACCATCAAAACATACAGAATCGTTGCCATACTGCCGAAGCATTTCCCTCTGTGCTTCATTCATCATAATAAGAATGAAGTCATCAGCTTGCAGTTGAGGATGGGTTTCTAGAAGAATGCCCTGCGGTTTGTAAAACATCACGAGATCACCAGCAATCTCCATCTCATTAATCCACGATTCGACAGACGTACAGTCATTTTTATGTCGAACTCCGGGTGATTTTAAACTGTACTGCTGCTCTACGTTAGAAAGATCCTTTCTAGTGAGTAGGTGGATTCGTTCTAGCCCTGAGCCACCCAAGGAATCTCTAATATCATCTAGTATTTTATTGAATGGAACTTGCATTGCAATCTTGGCTGCAATGTCAGTTTTTTCGGCTTGTGATAGTCTTAGACGACCTAACTCTGGTTGATGACCTACGTGAGTTTTACAGTGGAAAACTGTTACTTCGCCTGACGAATGAAAGCTTACATCAATTTTTGCGGGACAATGTCCATTAATCTTGTTGCTCCCTAACATTTTACAGTGGCGTATATTTTTGCTTTCAGTCTTAAAGACACCATCTCGATGACATCTAAATGACATTTTTGCACACCCTTCTTTCTTATTAACATATTTTGATCGCCATATTACAAACTCACAGACTTCTTCTTTTTCGGTTTCATTTTTCCCTTTATAGAACTCCTCTTCACTCGAAAACTTGATAGTTGTATTCACGATAGATACCTCGTGCTCAGATGTGTAGTGCTGTATAATATCATGTTTTGTAGCGCGAGTCTCGTTACACAGTGGACACTTGACATTACAATTACTTTCTGACCTTGGTGATGAGTGTTTCCCTTTCAAATGACGCGCCAAGGAAAATTTCGAGTCGGTTCTAAAATCGCATAAATTGCAGATAAACTGTGTACTCGAACCTGAATGCTTCAGCTTTATATGCTTCACCAAAGTTTTATTGTGTCTAAAAGTCTTAGCGCAATGACTGCATGCAAAGCGATCCATATTTTCATTAAATATGTTGTTTAAACAGGATATCTACCCTATAATATAAGCACAAATAGTAGGTTAATATTCACACAAGGCAAATACACAATAGCACAAATAGCAGCAGTATTACTCTAATTAAATCTTCACTCACACAACACAGGCAAAAACTAACTAATCAACTGTACACGTTATACGTAGCAGAAAACAGCAACATAACCCACACATGAGGCACAAGAGAAAACTATCCACTACACATGAGAGACAAAACTCAGAAAACTATGTAACAATATTATTGGCGCGAATGCAGCTGATACACGGAACACCCACTTACGCAGCCGAAACTAGCATCGGGGCTCCGAATATTGCCGATTTTGAAAGATGCAAGCACCACACTTGTCAGCCGAACTTACCCGACCGCAGCCGAAACTATCATCGTTGATCACCACAAAGAAAGCGCGGGGCCGGTAACGAGTGTGGCCGAATGTACCCGATTTCCAACGATGCAAGCACCACACTTGTCAGCGGCTAGACGTAAGTGATTATCTCATCCAAGACCGACTACAATATATAAAATATCCTATCCCAACTCCGCACCGTTAAGTAGTAGGCCTACTCAACTCCCGGCACTTTATTTCATTAATAATAAAATAGTAGTATGACCAGCTGTACTTGCGCTTCATTTTATATCATGATTACCGAGTAGAAAATTGTGTAAACAAGCATTTAACTACTCGGCTGGAATAATAATAATAATAATAATAATAATAATAATAATAATAATAATAATAATAATAATAACCGAGCCAGTTGGCCATGCGGTTCGGGTCGTGCAGCTTCTAGCTTGCATTCGGAAGATGTTTAGTTCCAATTCCGCTGGCAGCACTCACGATGCATTCCCGTGGTTTTCAGTGTTCACACCAGGTTGTACCAGTAACTACTACCTTAATTAAGGCCACTGCCTCTACCTTCCTAGTTCTATCACTTTACCAAACTTGCGTCGCCGAAAACATTGGATGTTAACTACTGTTTGCAAAAAAAAAGGTCTCCAACCCTTCTCCCGTTTCTCTAAGACGTGGCGAATGAAGTGAGGTGAATCTTTGTTGTGAACTTGCAGGTGCCCTTCCTGACGTCAACCTTATCCGAGCGGTTAACCCAGCAACAGGCGCATGGTGAGGGAATCACTCACTCCTTGATTTCGTCATAACCCACTGCGCAATGGTTTTGCGCACGAGTCTCTCCTTCTAGGTATTCCAATTTCATTGTTTTCTACGTAAGCCTGCAACTGTTGCTTGTTGGTAAAGGTTCGTTGTTTTCGTTTATGTTGCGTTGTTGTAATCCATGTATTTCAGAGAGATTTTTCCCTCACCTTGCGCTTTGTTGTTTCTGGCACTGTTAAGTAACTTATAATATCTTACATTTGTAACTAAAACGGTCTTGTAAAATACAATAATTCTTATGAAAATAAATACAGTAGGTCACCAATTAAATCTAAATATGTACTATGAAGATGATTTTCTTCATTCATGTCATGGGTGCGAGAAAATCTCACCATTCGCCCACGCCCATTCCAACTCACCATGCCCCCGTTGCCGGGTTAATAAGATGAAATGAATGATAAGATATACATTGGCATATACTGACAGCTACCGAGGCTATCGGTGAAGCCCAAACCTCAAAGGAGAAGAATGGAAATCTAAAGCATAATATAATGTAAGCAATTGACTCATTGTTGCATTTACAAAACTTGAAAACAATCAGAAAAATACGTTGCACATATTTCGAACAGCAAGGCATCGGCAACTGATATTGCAGTCAAGCACTATGTCCCTCTCCCCTCGCCTCACCTGGCTTGCTGCTGTATGTCCGCTAGGTGCAGGGATCGAGGGGATAGGTGTGTTAGTCTTCGCTCTATCAGATCGCCTCATATCATATTTCTGACTTAACTATATAGATAAAATGGAGTGCTGGTATTTCACTTGCATTTAATTTTACATCCTTGTAGGAAGACACTGCTGCTGCTGTTATAGGCGTAATATAGTTTTATTTTTATAGATAATTCTACTAAAATGAAATGCAGTCTTCCAGGTTTCCAGTTCCCTTCTGTTGGTTGGAGTAGAACCTGTGATCAATGGTCGGACACCACCACTGATCTGTCGAGGAAGCTAATAAACCAGTGAACGATGAATACAACCACCGCTAATGCTGTAAAATTCAAAATTTTAATTTAATAATAATAATAATAATAATAATAATGGTGCAATAACAATAATAGTGCATAGCATCTGTACGAGGGCTATGCCGAAAGTTTTTAGCAGTGTGTGAGAAAAAATTTTTATTTGTAAAACAACAATTACAACTTTTCAAAATACTCTCCATTAGCACGTATACATTTTGCCATTCTCTGAAACCACTTAGAAAACGCTTCAGTCCAAACTTCTTTCAGAATGTCAATTAGTGCACTCTCGTACGCTGCAATGGCCTCTTCATCTGATGAAAAACGCTGCACACGTATTTTTTCCTTGGTCTTAGGGAACAGAAAGAAGTCACATAGGGCCAGGTCAGGTGAATAGTGGGGATGAGGTAACACTCGCACTTATGCCTTTCCAAAAAGTCCATTGTTCTGGCAACCCTGTGTGCAGATGCATTGTCGTGATGCAGCAGAAGGTGCCCACTATTGGACTTTGGGAAGACAGTCATTCGCATACCATTCAGCATTGACTGTACGACATGTGTCCAAGGTCACAGAGGTGAGATGCCTCTTTTTCGTAAAAAAAAGTTGCCACCATCTTCTTTCCGGAGCTCTAACTTTGTTGAACTTTTGTGGGTGGTTCCGCCCCTTCAAAGCACCACACAGAAGATTGTCTCTTTGTTTCAGAGTCATAATGGTAGACCCATGTTTCATCACCTGTGATGATATTGTAGGTGTCTTCGGACTACCCTCCATTGATTTTTTCTAGCATGAAATGACACTAGTCCACTCTCTCCTCCTTTTGGTTTTCTCTCACGGAATGTGGCACCCAACGGGCACATCTCTTGGTAAGGCCTAAATAATCGTGAACGATGATCTGCGCTGCTCTTGACCCAATATTTAAGGTCCCTTCAATGTCACAAAATGTAAGATATGGATCTGCATTGATCATTTCCCCTCACAGCATCAATGTTTTCTTGAGTCACAGCTGTTGCTGGGCGACTGGGACTAGGTTCATCTTCAATTGACTGCCGACCCCTTGAAAACTCGTGAAACCAATTTCCAACTGTGGCTCTAGAAGGGGCAGCCTCACCAAAAATGCACAGCAAAGAAGAATGGCATTCTTCGGCACTTAATTTCTTTTTATAATCATAAAAAATCATTGCTCAAAAATCACGGTGCGATAGATCTATCTTGCACCGTGTCTGACTCAGCACTACCTGTGCTTTCTTCCCTCACTGTGGAGGAACTACTGCTAGGAGGGTTTGCGTGCACATGTTCCAAGGTCAAAAAACATCGCTCTTTCAAATGAAAATAATCCCATTGCCCACAGAATTACGGTTTACGTGTTGCTAAAAACTTTTGGCATAACCTATGTATAGGCTTGGTGGTGACCTAATGAGGATAAAATGAATGGTGAAGACATCATAAATACCCAGTCCCCAAGCCACAGGAATTAAGAGTATGAGGGGGTTGATTCTCGGAATTGAACAGGGGCCATCGGACCAAAGGCAAGCATTCCATCCATTTCGGCACAAAGCTGGACTTTAATTTGCTAAACCTTAGGCTACCATCTCCACTGATCGGATGTAGAGTATTGACAATAGCAGGGGCCTGGGCAGTAGGTTGTGAAGCAGCCTTGACAACATGGGAGGCTACTACATTGGCTATTGGTTCCAGCTCAAAACGCTTAAGGCTTGGCATTCACTGAACCAACCATCAAAAAAGGATAGCCCACGTTGTGATCCCAGCATACGCCACTGGTTACGTATGACAACAGGAAGGGAGGGGGTGAAACTCGGAGCTGGCACTACTGTTGAATAATACCAAGGAGTCTGCTCAAGGCTTAACGAACGAATCACCCTCAACAGCGACACATGCAGTCACTCCATAAGACCACTGTGGAGAGCTTCAGAATTGAATCCAGGATTTTGGCACACTCTCTAGTGGTTAGTAATTGTATGCCACTACCTCCCCTACCCTGCACCAACATTCTGATGGTGAATCATTTTGCGACCAACAGGAATCGAAGCAGCTAACCACGGTGTTAGACCACATAGACTTGATACCTTGGACCGACTTGCAAGTAATAATAATAATAATAATAATAATTGTTACCGTGTTTTGGTGGTAGGTAGAGGTGTAAGAAGGTGCGGGCGTGAATGGGTCTCAAACTACGGAATCAAAGTTAATGTAAAAGTTAACAAGGTTATATTTCCTTTTCAATATTAAGTAATAACAAAGAACAGGTACTTAGTAGCCGAAACACAATTTGAAATGTACAATTACAGGGATTACAGAGTTTGGGCTTCGAGCCCTGAGTTCACAATTTTTGAGCAACTAGCCCAACTTTCCGATATACAAATTTTAACAAAGGGGCAGAAGACCCCAATCAAACCCTGGAGCCCTTGCTCCAAATTACACAGTAAAGCCTCCTCGAGGCATACAACACTCCGTTTCCAAAAGAGCCACACGCTCTTTAATTTAAGCCTCTCCTAGGCCACACCAAACTCCACCTTCAAGTTGTCCTCAACGGACATAAACACAGGGGTAAAATACCCAATCTACTGAGGTCTATTAAATGAAAAGCAGGTTAATTGAATGACCTCTAAAACAATTTGAGAGGAGGCGAACTTGCACTCCTAATACACTTTGATTTTAAAACCTACTTTGGCACTAGGCCGTTATTACAAGGGCTAATCCCATACTACAGAGGTGACTTAATAGCAATTTACATTACTTTACGGAAGAATTGGTTGAGAGAATAAGTTCACCTCAAGACGATGTGAGTGGGAGCTCGAGAGGGTTAAGCACTCTCTATCCCGATATGTCGTTTTAAAATAGAATAGATACCAGTTGTTTTTACATTTTAGGAAAAGGTTACATGGTTGAACGCTTAGAACCCGCCCCGAAAGTTAAACTGCTGAGCAAGAAAAGAAAGAATTTATTAATCGGCCATTACCTTATTGTTGACCGCCGCCGAGGAAAGAGGCGCTTCCCGCCTCCTGGTATGTACTTAATACACTGAAAGAAGGAACAGAAGTGGCCCGGAGACCCTAAAATCAGCAGTTTATATACTCTCGCGGAAGTTTCTAGGCGTTAGGGGAATGAAAACACCCGCCCACAATGTTTTTATTGGATAGGACCCCGCAACAGATACAAGTTGGGGGAAGATACACCAGATTGGTCAGAAATTATTAAAAGAAATTCGGGATTGGATAAATCTAAAACAAGGGGAAAAAGAGGGGTATACAGCCAACTTAAACAAATAACAGAAAGAAATTTAACAAGAAACAAACTTTTGAAATAAAAATTTCTCCAACAAAATAGTTCTTTGACTCCGCACTAGGGTGCGCTATTGTTGATCTTCAGTAGTGTCCTCTAGAAGAGAAAGTTCACACTTCTTACTTCAAGCGAAACAAAAACACATCAAAAGTGACACAGTTCAAAAACTCAAAATTTTCCACGTGGTGACATCTTCTGAGAAAGTAGAGAATTAATAGAGTAGATAAAGTTCAACCTTCCTCCAGAAGAGGAGTTTCAACTGGCGCAACTTTTAAATAAACGGTGTAGAGGTGTACCGCCCGGTACAGACCTCCCCCCGCAAAAGTTCCTCCAGGGGTGACACATGAAATCAGTTTGAAACAAAGTCCAAGTAATGATGTTGATACGAAGATAGATAGCAGAAGCATTTACAAGATTTCTTAATTCAGTTTCAAAATGTTGTTGTTGCAGGTGAATGAACGTCTTTAAGTTTGTAGAATTTGAATTTCTGAAGATAAACTTTTAATACTTAGAAGTGAAGAAAAATTTTTTGCACGGTCCACCAAATATTGCTGTTGAATTCCCAAATGTAGTTATCTCTTATAGTAACTGTCCATGTAGTTGATGTTGATGAAGTTGGATGGCCGGACCGGCCGTTGCAGCTTGCGTCCAAAAGGAGGCCGCTCGGACCCCTCAAGTACCCTGAGATACCGCTCGCCCGCACTATGAGGGGAGCAGAGGTGTTGAAGCACGCCGCGCCCGCGGTGAACATATACAGGCTGCGGGCAAGTAGCAGGTCGTGCGCCGCACGTCAGCCTTGGCCGGGAGGAGAGCTCCGGCTCGTCGTGCACATGTCGTCCTCGCTGGGGCCGAGGGGGCCCGACCTTGGCTCCAGTTGCTGCACGGCGCCGCGCGGCTGCGGGGGCACTGAAACATTAAGCTAGGCGGCAGAATTGTGTTGGACTATCATCTTCTTTGAGGGTACAGGCTTGTGGAGAGGTTGAGGGGCCAGCGGCGTGTAGATATCCATGGCATTTACTATTATGAAGCCACAGTGTGAGGTGGAGCAGGAGACGGGAGCGTGGTAATGGCCGTGGCAAGAACAGGATGGCAGTTTAACGGATCGGGGTGGGTTTTACAAAAGGCTTACATCTAAAACCAAAATATTATAGAAGGGGCAGAATGCCTTAAAAGTGAAACTCAAAAAAATATAACCTTCATATCCTTTCAGAATAATATGAAGCAAGTTAACACAGAAATTACACCGGTTTCACCTGGGACAGGTGAACTCTAAATATCCTCTCGGTGGCTGGATTACTTAGCAATAAGGTAACCGGCGTAAGAAAATCGAGAATGATACAAGGCCCATGAAATCTGGGGGCAAGCTTGCCCGCGGGAACAAAATTTTTGACCATAACCTGGTCACCTACCTTCAAAGTGGTGGGTCTCCGTCCACGATCATACCTTTCCCTAACCTTTTCATGAGATACTTTAAGATTAGCTTTAGCCTTCTTCCAAAGATCTTTAATGTTGTCCGGATCTATTGTCTCGGGCAGAATGTCATTCAGAGACCAGAGGTTAGAGAGCGGCGTGTTGGGAACGAACTTAAACATCAAAGAAGCTGGAGTAAATTTGTGTGATTCATGAACCGCCGAATTCAAAGCAAAAGCTAACCAATGCAGGGACGTGTCCCACCTAGAAAGATCTTCATGATGATAGGCAATAAGTGCGGACCTGAGATTACGGTTAACCCGTTCAGCCAGAGATGGTTGAGGGTAATAAGCGGAAGTAGTTACATGAGAGATGGACAAGTCAAAACAGAATTTACGAAATAAATTAGATGTAAAAGCCTTAGCATTATCAGATACAATGTATTGGCACGGACCAAAAGAAGCAAAAATAGAATTTAGCCAAGTAATAGTTGACTGAGCGGTGGCCAGCTTAGTCGGAAATAACCAGGAAAATCTTGTAAAACCATCTACACACACAAAGATGAACTTGTTGGCATTACCCTTTGACTGGGGGAAGGGTCCCACATAATCAATATACAGGCGTTCCATGGGGCGCGACGCTTGATGAGAAGACAAAAGGCCTACTTTAGTGGACATGGTGGGTTTACTGATCAAACAAGATTTACAAGCTTTTACAAGTTCCCGAATTTCACCGTCCATACCTTTCCATATGAACATTTCACGAATCTTTTCACGAGTTTTAAAGATTCCAAGATGCCCCCCCAATGGGGTCTCATGATAGTATTTGAAGATCATAGGTACAAGAACCGCTGGAACAACAACTTTCATCAACTTATCATGCCTCGAAGGGCAACATAGAACACCATTCCTCAGAACATAAGGGACAGCATGTTCCCCAGAAGAAAGGGTTTCCATTATCGGAGCCAGCGTCGGATCTTCACGTTGGTATTTCTCAATATCCCTAAAAAGCATGGGAGCATCTGTTAAGATGGCATTAACACCAGATAGTATGGACTCGGAAGGTGATGAACTGTCGACCGGTTCGTGGGTCTCTACGTCGTTATGAAACATACGGCTGAGTCCATCAGCAACAACATTTTCGGTACCTCTGATATGTCTAACATCAAACTGGAAGGCGGAAATACGAATAGCCCAGCGGGCTATACGACCAGTACGACGCGGCCTACCTAAGACCCAGCTTAAGGCTTGATTATCTGTCTCCAGGTCGAATTTAACGTGTTCCAGATAGAGACGGAACTTTTCTAAGGCAAATAAGACTGCCAAACCTTCGAGCTCATAGATGGAATACTTGGCTTCTTGAGCCGACAATGTCCTAGACGCATAGGCGATGGGTCGCCTCCCTAGTTCAGTCTCTTGAAGAAGGACTGCAGCTACTGCTGACGACGACGCGTCGGTTTGGACGATGAATTTCTTCGAGAAATCAGGCATAGCAAGTACAGGGGCATTACAAAGTGCTAATTTAAGGTCTTCAAAAGCGGCTTGTTGAGAAGGTCCCCACTCGAATTTGATGCCTTTCCTACGAAGAAGGTTTAAGGGCGCCGCTCTATTAGCAAAGTTAGGAATGAACTTTCTGAAGAAATTCACCATACCAATGAACCTGGCGATACCTTTAATGTCCTTGGGAGGTTTAAAATCACGGATAGCCTGTGTTCTAGAATGATCAACTGCTACACCATCGGGTGACACAATATGCCCTAGGAAAGACATAGAGGGCTTAGCGAAGGCAACCTTGGACAACTTAACAGTTAACCCAGCCTTACGAAGGCGATCGAGAACTTCTCGCAGATGATCTAGGTTTTCTTCAAAAGTCTCTGAAAATACTACGACATCATCTAAGTAGTGATATAAGTACTCGAATTTGATGTCGGAGAAGACCCTATCTAGTAGCCTAGTGAGCACAGCTGCCCCCGTGGGGAGCCCGAAAGGCACGCGGTTGTATTCGTATAAATTCCAGTCCGTGGCAAACGCTGTAAGGTGTTTAGACTCTTCGGCAAGGGGAATTTGATTATAGGCCTGATTTAAGTCCAAGATGGTGAAGAACTTGGCCTTACGAAACCATGAAAAACAAGAATGAAGGTCGGGAAGGGGCACAGATTGTAACACCACCTTCCGATTGAGAGCCCTGTAATCAATGACAGGCCTGAAACCTCCTTGGGGTTTCGGTACTAAAAAAATAGGCGAAGAATACGCTGACTTAGAGGGCCTAATAATACCGTCCTTCAACATCTGATCGATGATTTCCTTCAGAGCCTTCATTTTAGGTGGAGATAGCCTATACGGTGGAAAACGGACAGGAATCGAATCCGTAACCTCAATTTTGTATTCAATAAGGTCAGTAACACCAAGAGTATCAGAGAACACCTCGGGAAACGACTGACACAGTTTGCGAATACTATCAGCCTGCTTCTCAGGTAGATGTCTAAGGTCTAACAACATCTCATCCTGGATAGGCGACATAGAAGAACATGACACAGAATTACACTTTAATAGTGGGATTTTACAACCAGAAGCAAATTTGAATGTGCACGACCTAGACTGCAGATCGAGCACAAGACCAGTATGAGAAATAAAGTCAGCTCCCAATATAATGGGGCAAGACAATTGCTTGGCCACAAACAATTTAACTTTCCATGTAAACTTAAAAACACGAATTTTGACCAGTAAGGAACCTAGAATTTCTAATGGAGATGAATTAGCCGAAACGTATTGAACAGGAGAAGAGACATAGTCAGGAAGTTTACAAACCGTTTTCAATTTAGAATACCATTCAGCCGCAATAATCGAACAAACACTACCTGAATCTAAGAGAGCTGTTATAGGCTCGTTATTTACCTCAATCTTAAGAAAAGGAACAGGTGCGGGGGTATCCGCCGCAATCCTAAGACATTCTTTAGGGCATTCAAAAGATGAACTTGAAGGCTGATCGTTCTCTGCATTTACAATCTGTTTACTAGGGGCTGAGTCTCGGGAAGATGGATTAGTCGACTCAGCCGAAGCCACTAGTCACTTTTTATTATTGGCATAGGTGGAATTTGCACCAGAAGTTGAGCAGGAGGGGGTGCTATTTGAGTTTGGGCAATTTTTGGCGATATGTGAGAAGGCCCCACACTTAAAACAGCCTTGTGCTGAACCAGCTCCATTATTTGCCCTACTACTTTTGACTAACGGACATTTATTGCGAAGATGGTCAGGCGACCCGCAAGCATAACATTTACGGGGCGTGACTGGTCGGCGAGGTGGAGGCCGAGTATTACTAAAAGAAGGCGGGGGTTCTTTTGCTACACGCAAAGAATCGGCGTATCTAACTCCTTCCGCTGAGACGGCCAACGCTTCAAGTTCAGAGAAAGTTTGCGGGCACGCCGCAAAACACAAGTATGACCTATAAGATGGTGAAATGCCTTCCACAATAGCTTGTACAATTTGATCCTCAGGGAAGTGAAGAGCAAACACCCTAGTATAAAACTTAATATCTTGGATGAAGTCTGCCAGGTTTTCATCCAAGCGGTGTACCCGATAATAGTATTTCTGAATAAGAGATGACCTCGCGCGGGCAGGAATAAAATTTACAAGCAGATGTGCATGGAAATCTTCGATAGATGACTGTTCAGCTATGGCTCTTACTATTTTATCTGAGAGAACACCAATAGCATAAGGATAGATTATTTGTAAAATTTGACAAGGGGAAAGCGAAAATACGAGGGCATGATCCTGAAATTCAACTAAAAACCTTAAGAAAGAAATAACTTCACTGGTGGTGTTGACCGAAAACTTAGAGATACCTCTTAGCAACATTGCCAATGGATGAGGCAAGCTGCTAAACCCGGGTGACATAGTAGGTAAAGGTTTCAATGGCAAGGAAGTCAATTCAGAACGGATGTTACTCAATGATGCACGACGTTCAGATTCGTTGTCCAATGGGGCAGGGATAGTTTGAGCAGCAACGGTTATCCTATTAACTTCTCCCTTGGGAGGCGCTTCCTCACTACCTGGATTCACTATGGTGGGTTGATCAGATTTGGGAGGAACTTCCCCAGTTAACCATTGAGTGACCTTATTAGATAATTCGGAAATATTTTCCAGGAGCGTACTAGCTTCCTTCCTCTGAACATCATTCAGTTTTAGAGACAACAGATCGTTAACCCTATTCGAAAAATGATATAGCCTGCCTTGCACACGCTTAATTTGATTAGGAGACGGATCATTTTCATCAAAAAAACTAACTACGGAAGCTAGCCCAGTAATATTCTCCGTGATCGTGGAAAGAGAGTCGTCAATTTCTTTCTCTCCCAAATTGGGGATGGAAATGGGCAAATCAAGGGACTCTCTAAGCTTGTTAGTGTCTATTGCAACCGTGCCTCCAGATTGAACGTTTCTGATAGTTAACTCATATATCAACTCCTCTTTGCGCAAATAGTTAAGGAAGAGAACATCGCGAGGGCCGGGCATGATGACAGAACAATTTTGGAAAACTCAAAAATGCCAGCAACTGAGAAAATGGTTAGAGTTCGGATCAAAACAATGTCTCGCCGTCAAAAGGGGCTAAATTGAGACCCATTCAACCACGCTCTGCTACCACTTGTTACCGTGTTTTGGTGGTAGGTAGAGGTGTAAGAAGGTGCGGGCGTGAATGGGTCTCAAACTACGGAATCAAAGTTAATGTAAAAGTTAACAAGGTTATATTTCCTTTTCAATATTAAGTAATAACAAAGAACAGGTACTTAGTAGCCGAAACACAATTTGAAATGTACAATTACAGGGATTACAGAGTTTGGGCTTCGAGCCCTGAGTTCACAATTTTTGAGCAACTAGCCCAACTTTCCGATATACAAATTTTAACAAAGGGGCAGAAGACCCCAATCAAACCCTGGAGCCCTTGCTCCAAATTACACAGTAAAGCCTCCTCGAGGCATACAACACTCCGTTTCCAAAAGAGCCACACGCTCTTTAATTTAAGCCTCTCCTAGGCCACACCAAACTCCACCTTCAAGTTGTCCTCAACGGACATAAACACAGGGGTAAAATACCCAATCTACTGAGGTCTATTAAATGAAAAGCAGGTTAATTGAATGACCTCTAAAACAATTTGAGAGGAGGCGAACTTGCACTCCTAATACACTTTGATTTTAAAACCTACTTTGGCACTAGGCCGTTATTACAAGGGCTAATCCCATACTACAGAGGTGACTTAATAGCAATTTACATTACATTACGGAAGAATTGGTTGAGAGAATAAGTTCACCTCAAGACGATGTGAGTGGGAGCTCGAGAGGGTTAAGCACTCTCTATCCCGATATGTCGTTTTAAAATAGAATAGATACCAGTTGTTTTTACATTTTAGGAAAAGGTTACATGGTTGAACGCTTAGAACCCGCCCCGAAAGTTAAACTGCTGAGCAAGAAAAGAAAGAATTTATTAATCGGCCATTACCTTATTGTTGACCGCCGCCGAGGAAAGAGGCGCTTCCCGCCTCCTGGTATGTACTTAATACACTGAAAGAAGGAACAGAAGTGGCCCGGAGACCCTAAAATCAGCAGTTTATATACTCTCGCGGAAGTTTCTAGGCGTTAGGGGAATGAAAACACCCGCCCACAATGTTTTTATTGGATAGGACCCCGCAACAGATACAAGTTGGGGGAAGATACACCAGATTGGTCAGAAATTATTAAAAGAAATTCGGGATTGGATAAATCTAAAACAAGGGGAAAAAGAGGGGTATACAGCCAACTTAAACAAATAACAGAAAGAAATTTAACAAGAAACAAACTTTTGAAATAAAAATTTCTCCAACAAAATAGTTCTTTGACTCCGCACTAGGGTGCGCTATTGTTGATCTTCAGTAGTGTCCTCTAGAAGAGAAAGTTCACACTTCTTACTTCAAGCGAAACAAAAACACATCAAAAGTGACACAGTTCAAAAACTCAAAATTTTCCACGTGGTGACATCTTCTGAGAAAGTAGAGAATTAATAGAGTAGATAAAGTTCAACCTTCCTCCAGAAGAGGAGTTTCAACTGGCGCAACTTTTAAATAAACGGTGTAGAGGTGTACCGCCCGGTACAATAATAATAATAATAATAATAATAATAATAATAATAATGAGCGAAATGACAAAAGGTAAATATGGACTCCAAGTTAACATTCCGTGATTTGTTTTTATATTGTCATTTATTAACCCACTTGGTGGCCATGATTGTTAACATGTCAAGTCTGTACAATCTGACACCTGTTTCAGTCAATCACTGATCTGCATTTATCTCAGGTGGCAGATTCTCTATCAGTTTTTACCTGATCTTTTCTTAAATGATTTCAAAGAATCTGGAAATTTATTGAGTATTTCCCTTGATAAATTCTTCCAATCCCTAATTCCTCATTCTATAAAAGAATATTGTCCCCAAAAATATGTTGCCTGTCTGTAGATATGAGCCATAGCCTAAAATTTCATGTTTCACATAATTAACCTTTTCACTGCTTTCACCAGTATCATTAATACCCTTCCTACTGTTCCTATCCTACCTCCACCATAAAATTTCAGTCCTCTGAAAAAGTTTTTCAGATCCATAATATCACTTCTCAGCCATGATTTAACACTATTACAATATGTGATGTCCATTACTTAATTCTATTCCATTTTTTCAATACCTACTTCTACAGCTTAACACTAACAATTTTGTGTCATTCTAACGTGACTTCCAGCACTCTATATTGTAATCACCACTTTTTAACCCATCCCATTTCCCTCAGTCTACCTTTCTATAATATTTCTAAGCAAACCACCTAGCTTATATGTACAATTGTGGTTCAAGTGAAGCCCAACTGGATGGTCACATGCCAAATCAAACCAAGTGCCGAAATCGGATTTTTTCGTAATCTGGTATAACACGAAATATAGATAGTGATATCTTTCTTGTGCCAAAGTGGTCTAAAGTTACCATGAACCAAGAAGAAGTGACATCACAAAGTTATTGTGGCATAAGGTTGGTTATACTGATTTCATTCTGCCAGACTGAACCAAACACTTCAAGAAGATGGCTTCGGAAGGAAATGGTCCATGAGCGAGGCATTTGATTTCATCCAGAAACATTGCAGAAATAACAGCAGATATCCAAGTGACTTCAGATCTGGCTCCTCAGACCTGTTTGACCCTGAGGAATGGGAAGAATGTACAAGTGGAGGCAAGTTTTGCAATATTTTTTCAATAAATATGTTTAGATTATTTTGAAGTTACTAAGAACAACTATTTGTTTGCCAAAACGGACCATGCTTTTCGCGCATTTATACTCTAGAGTCATAGCTAATCCTTTGTTCTGAGAGCCAGTGTTACCATACTTGATTCCTTGTTCCAAGGAATAAATAGTTCAGTTTCATTAGTTGCGCAAGTTCACAAATAGAGGTCGTAGTGTTGTTCGTAGATGGTTCACTTTGGCATATGTTTCCAATGGTCGCTGTGCTGATGTATTTGGAGTTTGTCCGTTTGGCAAATATTTCCAATGCAAAATTTTATCACTTACAGATATATTTATATTACTTTTACAGAGCCAGATACAGAGGAAGAATGATGTAGCACAAAGAAGAAAAGTAAATCAACCAGCAATAAAAGAGAAAATTGAACAGAAAATGGACAAAAGGAAGAAGAGAATGGAGCACCCACATTCACTCCCATTAAAAAGAAGAAAGGGGACCCTGCAAAGTGGAAAGGCATAAACAACTGTGAAAGGAAGACTAGTTCCTGAAAAACACTTCACAGGTTATGAGTGTAAATGTTTAAAGAAGTATCATACTAAAGTGAAGACGATTGAAGACGATAGGAGGGCATTTTTTGGTCAGTTTTACAACTGTGATTCTTGGGCTACACAAACAGCACTGATTATTGGCTCTAAAAGATGCCACGGTGTCAGCTGCAGGCAAGTGAAAAATGTAGGCATTTCTTCAAGAAATCTCAGCCGAAAATACTTCATACATTCATCTACATACAGGGACACTGAGGTATGCAAAGACATGTTTATGAAGACATTGCAAGTAAGCAGCGCTAAAATTCATAGGGCACTGCTGAAGGCTTAGACAGGTACAATATAAGACCAATGGGGAATGCATGAACCACATAATAAAAGTACTTTACTAGACCTTATTAGGGAACACACTGAAAGCTTCCCTACAGTTGGTAGCCACTACACCAGGAGAGATTCAAATAAAAAGTACTGGAATACCAATCTAAATTTGAGTTTAATGAACATGCTATTTGTTGAGAAATTTAAACAAGAAGGTTGTATTCAGAAGATGCTTTTTCAGTCACTGTATGAGAGTCTTCAGACGTAACTTCAATATAAGCTTCTGTCCCCCTAAAGAACACATGCCACACATGTGACTGTGAAGCCAGTAATCTTCCTAATGATGTGACACAGTTGAAGGCAAAGCCAGAACTTCATCACCATAAAGCAGAAAGTGCAAGAGATGCTATGAAGAACGATGAATTGAAGAGCAAATCTGAAAATGGAACCCAGCGTGATATCATTCAACATGCAGAAGGTAATGTCTTTAACTCACTTAACCATGAATGAGGTCTGCTACAAAAGCCAGGTTTCTGTTTCAATGTAGGAATCCATGGTTTCTGCTCTAATAAAGACACTATGCATCATTGGAATGGGAGTGTGGCATCCCGAGGTGCACACGAGATAGGATCCTGCATCTTAAAATTCCTGAAGAGTAATGGAACTAAAGAAGCGCTAATAGCATGGTCAGACAACTGTGGTGGTCAGAACAGAAATTTCAAGATGGCTTGTTTCTGGATGTTTGTGGTTCAGTCTTCAGTGATAAGCATTAAAGAAGTTATCCACAAGTTTGCTCAACCAGGACATTCTTACCTACCTAACGCAGTGCATTTGGAGATATAGAGAGAAAGCTCAAGTATCACCCAGAGATCTATGCTCCATCACAGTGGCGTGACATAATTTCCCGTACAAGAGTAAGGAAAAATGCTTTTGAAATAAGTGTAATGGAAACAGAAGATTTTAAATGCACTGAAATTCTGCAGCATCTTGTTAACTGTAAAAAGAATGATTCAGCCGACAAACTTGAATGGCTTAAGATCAAAGAAATTAGATTTATGAAAGAGAAGCCTAGCATAATGGTTTATAAATACACTCACAATGAGGAATATGAATACTTTTCAGGAAAATACAATAAGATTAAAGGGCAGACCAACAAACCTTGGTCAACTTGATTTTCCAATACTCTACCCAAAGGGTGGACCTCTGAGTACACCAGGCAAACGCTGGGGTTGTACCTTAATTAAGGCCATGGCCGCTTTCTTTCCATTCCTAGACCTTTCCTGTCCCATTGTCGGCATAAGACCTATCTGTGTTGGTGCGACATAAAACAAATAGCAAAAAAGTTACCTCTGAGGGAAGGCAAGCAGAAAGATGTGAAAAGTCTACTGAAATATGTCCCTCCATTATATCATTCATTTTATGAAAGGATCACAAGTGCCAGTGTACAGAACATCACTACAGTCCAGCTGCTGGCTGTCCGGCCCTGACAGATTGTGATGAAAAGAAAAAATAAGAGCAGAAAAGAGTATTGCCAACCTGCGGCGATTTGAAACTATAGATATAACCTTGTAAACACTATTATGAATTTACAATGTGCCGTATTATTTTAATATTAAACCATTGAAACCTACACCCCTCATCGATTTTATATTATTGTTTTAATTAAAGTTATTTTACCACAAAGTTCTGCTAGTGGTAGAATAATCGTCACGGTTTGCAATGCCTGATGTCACTGGCATGCCAGATTTAACAGCATGTACCAATCACTGTTCATGTCACTGTCACTCTCTTGTACTGCTAGTGCGGTGATGCCACTTCTTTGAAGAGAAACACATGGCCTCAGTTGCTCGCTAGCCTGCATGAAGTGCATGCGTTCACTGTGTGTGTAAGCTGTTTGTTTTTGTTATTGTGACATGGCCAGTGGATCATCGGAAACGACTAAGAAAAAATCAGTTTTTATAAGAGCCAAAGCCGTGAATTTATATACCGGCTACGTGCATATTTTGAGAAAGAGCACGATAATGGTGGGCCTCTTCTTCCTGTTACATTAGTGGTGGATCGTGTTTGTGATGCTTTAAAAGTAGGTAGGACAACTGTGAAAAGTATTACAAAAGAAAAGTGTCCAGTGGATCTTAATACACCCTCTGAAGTGCTGCGTACTCCTGAAAAACGAAGACCAAGACATTATCCCAAGACATCACTGGATGCATTTATAAACGATGCGATACGGCAACATATTTATAGTTATTACAAGAGGAGGAAATTTCCCACACGTGATAAATTACTTGACTCTCTGCAAGAATCTCTCTTATTCAGTGGAGGAAAGACCAGTTTAAGTAAAATACCGAGAGAACTTGGCTTTCATTGGAAGAAATTTTCAGGGAAAAAAACTGCGATGGAGAGAACTGAAATTATAGCATGGCGAGGTAGATTTTTGAGGAAAATTCTGGAGACTAGTCCTGATGGAGTGGTAAGGTTAGATGTAACGTGGGTAAATGCCGGACATTCTAAAACGGTGGCCTGGACAGATGAAACTGTAGCAGGGACTTTTAAAGCACCTATTGGGAAGGGAAGTAGGCTTATTTTGCTTCATCCACGTGGCGTTAATCGATTTGTTCCGGGAGCTATGCTTCTTTTCAGATCAAAGAGCACTCATGATTATCATGAAGAAATGAATGGGATTACTTTCACAACGTTGTTTAAAAAATTATTTTCTAACCAAACATAAGTCTTCCGTAATTGTTATGGACAATGCCCCCTATCACTCTGTGCAACTAAAACATAGCACCGACAATGAAAGACAGAAAAGATATCATTCTTCAGTGCTTGGTGGGAAATAATGGAGCGGGGATATCTGCAGAAATGACAAAGGCGGAGCTGCTACAAAGTGTAAATCTCCATAAGCCTAGATTTTGCACCTACGAAGTGGACTCCATCGCTACGGCTCAGGGTCATAGGGTAATTAGGCTTCCTCCTTACCATTGCCACTTTAATCCAATCAAGTTAATTTGGGCACAAGTTAAAGGATATGTTGTCGAAAATAACAAATCTTTCCATCTCACTGATGTTGAACGCTTAGTGCACGAGTCAGTCAAACTTGTTACAGCGAATAAGTGGAAAAGTGTTCTGAGTCACACCTGGGAAGATCTATACAAGGCAAAAGAAGCTGATGGAATTGTTGAATGTCGAGTGGAAGAAATTATTTCCCTGGATGAGGATGATAGCAGTGACTCCAGTGACAGTTTATATCGTATGGTTCAAAATCGGCAACACTGTTTGGGAAATGTTAGGGCCGGACAGCCAGCGGCTCAACTGTACTTTTGAACATGACTGCTCTGACAATACCTGTGATGAAATCAGTACTGAATCTGCATGAAGTATGATTTTTAAGGGTATTCATATGAAATTTAATTTGAAAGGGTACCGGTACATGGATTTTATTTTACAAGCAGTACCAGTTGTTGTATTTTGTTAACTTTTATTTGTTCACTCATCTTTGTTCATAATGTCTAAATGTGAATTAAGAATAAATCAAAATACTTTGTATGCCAAAATGGACCATATCCCAATCATCTGGAAAAAACGTAGTTCAGAATGGAAATGTGCTGCATGGTTTCCGAAAGTATAAAAAGAATAGTATAACTGTGTAAATTATTGGTACAAAATATAAGAAACAAGAGTCAACAGCAGATTTTCCATTTTAGCTGTAACTTTGAGCCTTAATTTCTCAGAATGTTTCTTTTAGCATTTAGTTCGATTTGGCATATGACAATCCAGCTGAGCATAGATCCCTATCGCCTACCCATCCTTTAGGATCTATGAATATTACTCACCATTTCTCACATACCCACTCCATAGTCTCATTTAAATTTCTGATCACCCTCCAGTCAGTATACCAATGATAACAATCTCTGCACCCTTACGGGGAGTCATACACTAGTCATGCATTGTTCAGTTACCAAACCAAACCCCATGGCGTAAAAGCCCCTAAGGGCCATGGCCAACCAAGCTACCACTGCTCAGCACGTAGGTGTCATGAGGTCAGCACAACGGATCCTCTTGGCCGTTATTCTTGGGTTTCTAGAACGGGCCCACTATCTCATCGTCAGATGGCTCCTCAATTTTAATCACGTAGGCTGAGTGGACCTGAAACCAGCCCTCAGCAGCAGGTAAAAATCCCTGACCTGGCCAGAAGTCAAACCCGTGGCCTCCGGGTAAGAGGCAGGCACACTACCCATGCACCGCAAGGCTGGCCATGTTCAGTTACCACTTGACAAAAATATGATCATTTCCTACATTATTTTACCTATTGTTTTATATAGCAAAAATCAAATTTTAATGTAAAGTAGCCACACTATTAATTAATCAAATTTGATAAAATTATTAACCCCGTGATATTATAATACAAGAAACCTGATAACTCTTTAAATATGAGCTTAATTGTTCTTTTCTTTCTTTTGAATCAAAATTCTCAGAATACTGTAGAGGATGGACTAAGATGAAATCTCTAGTGCATTCAAATAAATTTGGTAGATTTAAAATGTTTAACATTTTTGTGACCTATTTATATCGTTATATTAAGCCTAAATTTTGTCCGTTCCATTATTTTAGTTCATCCTCTATAGAATTCATATTTGAACAACTGTACAAAATTTCATTGATATCAAGCAAATAGTTCTTGTGATATTATGTCTGAAAAAATTAAGTTTTCAGAAAATCGCATCTTGGTTGCAAGACACAGTTCAACCCACAGTACAGCTTAGAACGCTCAATTGGCATATGTTATACCCTCAGTATGGATGTTTTTGGATTTTTCTTCCAGTCTGAATCTTTGTGTAGACCTAGCTTCCAAAGTTAAGTTTTGTTTTACACTTTTTCCTCTAAATCTCCCCTTCCCTGGTCAAACTTGCAAAAAGCTTCTGCAGTATTCTTCCCATCTTTGATTCCCAATGCCTTCATTACTTGTAGGCTACTGCTAGCTCCATCATTAACACTGTAGGTTGCTATTTGAACAATTTTATTAATAATAATGTTATTTGTTTTACGTCCCACTAACTACTCTTTTACGGTTTTCGGAGACGCCGAGGTGCCAGAATTTAGTCCCGCAGGAGTTCTTTTACGTGCCAGTAAATCTACCGACACGAGGCTGACGTATTTGAGCACCTTCAAATACCACCGGACTGAGCCAGGATCGAACCTGCCAAGTTGGGGTCAGAAGGCCAGCGCCTTAACCGTCTGAGCCACTCAGCCCGGCTGAACAATTTTATTACCAGCGCATATTTCGGGATATATGGACCAAACTTAACAGTTGAATGTCTCACTTGCATTTTGGTTTCTCCCTTTTAGACATCTCTGTAACTCTGTTTTGCTCTGTTTGCTTGAAAACAGGTGGTATTGTGTCTATTACAGGTTTGGGAATGGGATGTATGTGTGCTTGTAATTAATAACTAATATCTCTGATTCAGCATGTCGGTAGACGCAACAAGATTCTGACCCCTTGGGACAAATTGCACTACGCCTACTGGTTACCTTAGTAATTACATTGCCATTATCATTTCTCTCTTGATTGGAAACAAGATTTCCAACAAATCTCCTCTTTCTCCATCTTACTACATTCCCATTCCTAGACATTATGAACACAATTCACAACACAATATAACACAACCACTTAGAAAGTTTCAAAACAAACTACTGCCAAATAGTACACAACAGAAACCCTGGAAACAAAAGTTCAAAGCTGCCCATTCTCAAAAACAACTCACTAAAGCATGGTTACAAGCATGGTCTACATGTATACTATCCATGGAGCCAGTGTTATAAGAAATTGACAAACGGAGAAACCTTACAACCATCTGCCGCTGTACATTTACATCCGTTGCCACGCCCATCACAATGTGCAAGCTGTCACTAAAATGTAAAAACCTCTAAAACTATGCGGAATTTTTACACAAAACTTTGTATCTATATTTAGAAAGCCACAACCTTTCGTCTGAGCTTTATTTTTTAAAATCACATTTTTTACCATTAAACTTCTCCCACACTGTTGCAACCAGATCTTACACCTCTTCAACTATGTTAGTACTTAATACTGCTTGTCTTATGTTGTTGACACTGTCCCAGTTTTTGACACTATGCTGAATAAGATATTCGAGCATCAAACTAGCATATCTATTATGTTTGAGTTGTTTACTAAGGTTTGCTCGAGATAGACCCATCCAACCAGATTATTTCTGTTTCTCATGCATATATGTCACTTCTTTTTTATAACTGATCGCCGGGCTGAGTGGCTCAGGCGGTTAAGGCGCTGGCCTTCTAACCCCAACTTGGCAGGTTCGATCCTGGCTCAGTCCAGTGGTATTTGAAGGTGCTCAAATACGACAGCCCCGTGTCGGTAGATTTACTGGCACGTAAAAGAACTCCTGCGGGACTAAATTCCGGCACCTCAGCGTCTCTGAAGACCTTAAAAAGTAGTTAGTGGGACGTAAAACAAATAACATTCATTAATTAATTATTTTATAACTGATCAGCTGTCTGCATCTTATGACATACAAGGTGATTCTAAACCCTACCAAATAAAATCTTTGACATGTTGACGTGAATCCAGAACAGCTGAATAATGATGTGTGCGCGAGCATATTTATTTACTATAAAAGATGATACTGAAAATATTTCTACAGTGATGAACATTAACAATATTTCCTTTTCATTAAGAATACATATATTACCAGCAGTGGTGCATGATGAAATAGTTGGCTTTGTCTAACATGCATTTAAGATGTCATTTGTATTATTCACAGATCGTGACCAGACACCTTACACAAATGAACGTCTAATATTACATTTTGTTCTCACTTTCTATGGGGATATCAGCTGACCAACTTCCACCTGTTTCAAGACATCAGCCCAGATCTACGTAGACTTCACCGAGCTGAGCATAATTTACATACTGTTATATTTTGACACATGGCTTACAATTTTTTGGATTACTTTGCAAGACTACTTCCACAAGTGAAGGATCTACCACATGGGATGTTAGAGATTTACCATGGATTTCACCGCCAATATTGACAGCACAATGACAGCTTAAAAAGGACCAACAGGAACCAGGATGTGAAGAAATTCAATAAGCCAGTCATTGATCCTATGGGTAATCATCCTCCAGTACAGCACAGGAAAAACAGTTAAGGTGACTCATTGATCCTATTATTTGTTTGACTAACTCTTGTCCCATTTCTCTACGAGGTTGGGTATAAGGTGAAATGAATCTGTCATGGTGGGCTTTTATGACTGGATGCCATTTCTGACATCAACCTCATCAGAGGAGTTAACGAGATGAAAAGAATTAAGCGACATATGATAGTAGGAAAGGAAAGGGTGAAACCTGGTGTCAGCATGCAGCCTACTCCTGTCGAATAGTGCCAAGGGATCTGCTCAAGGCTTAATGTATCCATCCAATGGCTGAATCACCATCAAAAGCATCATATGCCCTCACTCACTATGAGCACTGCAGAGAGGTTTGGAATTTAATCCAAGCTTTTGGCACACAATCTAATGATTAGAAATTGTATACCACCACCTCCCCTACCCTGCTGGACAATATTCTGATGCTGAAATATTTTGACAAATGGGACTTGAACTGGCTAACCTTGGTGTCATACTATTTAGACTAACACCTTAAGGATCATAGCCACCAGGCAGGCTTGGTAAGTTAATACATTATTTAAAGTATTACTTGTAAAAATTAAAAATTTCATCATCTGTTCAACATGTATAAAGTCAAGTTAAGTCAATCACATAGCAACATAGAATCTGCCACCTGGGCAGAACCTTTAACTGCAGATCAATTATGATCCACTGATTGTTTCACGGAGTTTTGAAAACTTATTCAAAGTCTTGTTCTGAATTTCAGTACTGGTAAATAGGCTGAATGCATTCTTAAAAATTATGTTTTTTTAACATCCCACTAACTACTTTTGACAGTTTTCAGATACACCGAGGTGCCAGAATTTTGTCCCGCAGGAGTTCTCTTATGTTCCAGTAAATCTACTGACATAAGGCTGCTATATCTGAGCAGCTTTAAATACCACTAGACTTAGGAATGCATTCTTATGTTGGCACGGTTCATCTACTGGTGTCATAAATTTCAAAACATCGCAATCATTAACCCTACAGCATAGAACACCCTAATCTAAGCAGATGTGGAGTACCATACTGTTACAAAAAATTCAGCATCTGCATTGTCCTAATATCTGCAAGGATTGAGAAATAAGTCAAGATACATTAGTGTATTATTTCCTTTTCCTTGGTGTATATTCGATAGTGTACAGGTCAACTGCTGTAACCCTCCTGAATTTCCAAATTGAGGTTGTGTGTGAATCAAGTAGTTAACACTGTAACGCACATTCTGGTAAATTGGCATAACCCTCAATACCTTCCTTCAATGAAAAAAAAAAAAGATGGGGTTATCCCATACATGGCAAGGTCAGGCAAGCCACTTGGCATAACCCACAGTTAACAGTAGGTCGTACCTGACAATTGTCGTAAGCCACTATACTTGCAACAGCTAAGTCCCTCAATCTCACAAGCCCACGCAAGCCAGCTGGCGTAACCCTGATGAGTGTGTCCGATTTCAGTTGTCACTAAAATTAACTACATAATTCAGTAATAGCATTTTTGCCATACTGTAGACAAATACTTATTCGTATTTGATGCAAATTCAGTTATCATTGTGAATTTGAGTGTTACTTCTTTGAGAGTAATTTATTTAAATAAATCAGGATAGAAAATTTGTGTTTTATAATAGTTTCCTTACTATTAATGAACATTATTTCATGTAATACACAACTTGCTGTTATTATTTATTCCAATTAGTGCAACCCTAAGTATACATTGCTGTAACCAAAGTTGAAGTTGTATCAGTCCCTGTCAATGCTCAAATTTCACTTTAAAGAACTTCAAGAATCTGTATGATCCCACACCAGTAGACTACAATCTTAGCCACATTATAGAATTCAAATAAGCAACAATTAAGTCAGATCAATGCCCATAGTGAAGTGCAAACTGTTTTGTGTCTCTTCTGAAAATTTTGCTTTTGGTGGGTTACGCAGTTGGCCTGTACACCATTGATATTATCTATTCTCTCTATAAACCACTTTTATTCTTTTGATCAAGTCACAAATTGTAGTGCTGGCGTAACCATTAGGAGAAAGCGGTAAAGCATGGCTTTCTGTACATCTACACTTTTAAACAACGGATACGATGACTTGGGTGATAGTGATCTAGATTCTGATGATAGTTATACATCGTTTATAAGTTATTTCACTGTTCCCATTGATGCTTTCATGGCCCGAACTTATAGACATGACACTGTATAGGCTTTTGGACTAATGCCATGTCAAGAAAATAAGGTGAACTTCTTTACGTTTCACAGAGAACTGTGCTCTGCATCATCAGAAGAAAATCTCGACTGTCCACGAGAAAGGCTTCTCAAACAATTACTTTTTGAAATATATACATTATAATAGAAGCAGAAATGCTACGTTCATTCATCACCAGATGGCTCCCCGGACATGCCACAGTGGTAGCACTCAAAGCGGAATCTGACCGAACCATCAGAATCAGTCTAAGAGGGTCACATAACATGTGTATGTAACATATGACATTGACACAAGCCTGGAATGAAACATCTGGCAATGAGGAACGTACAAGATTTTCTTCTGATGACGCAGAGCAGAGTTCAGTGCGTAACGTAAAGAATTTCCCATAATACTACTTATTGCTAGTAAAGTAGATGGTGATGATGATGATGATGATGATTCTTGTTGTTTAAAGGGGCCTAACATCGAGGTCATCGGCCCCTAATGGTACGAAATGAAATTACAAATTAAATGTCATATATCCTCCACTGACCAGAAGTCAAAGCGTGAGGACAAAGAATGAATGGATGGATATGAATTTCAAACGATCAGTGGAACCGACCTACAGCGCCTCACACGCACAGATGCTGGCACAAAACAATAGTATTACTGACCAAGGGACTGCTTCCATAGCACGATGCTGAATCGATTATGCTTGTTGTTGAAACGGGTCCAAAATCCTGGTCTTTGGCCCCTCATAATGATACTTACTGCTAGGAAAGTAGAACCATGCTATTTGTCATTTGGAGGTACTAATCAAAAGTAGCATAGACTCGCAGTATTCCACACATCATGGTACGCCCTACTATTCACAGGTAGTGTAATGGGCACACGTAACACAGACCTATGGTGTTTCGCACAGTGCAGCACTATTTACAAGCAACACAAAACTATGGCGTTCCTCACATAAGTGGACTAACCACAGGGACCCGCACTATCCCGTGGTATTCCTCACAGAGTGCAAACTAAGCATAGGCAAGGCAGTACCATGGTGTCACTCATCCCATGGTGTTGCTCATATAGGGGTACTGTAAGACTCTCATCCCGATTCACACACTTTCGCTACTAATCACACACCTAGTGTGTACCTAACATAGTGGTGCTACACACAAATAAATGTGACCCATGGTGTTCCCGGCGTGATGGTACTAATTACATGTAGTCTCATGGTTCTAATTTGATCATCCCTTGGTTGCCCCTTTTAGTCGCCTCTTACAACAGGCAGGGAATACCGCAGGTGTATTCTACATGTGCGTCCCCCACCCGCAGGGGGTTAGTAAAGTAGAACCGTGGTATTTGTCACATTGCGGTACTAATCAAAAGTACCATAAACTCGCGGTGTTCCACACATTATGGTACCACTAACAAGTGTCGTACATTGCACAGGTAACACAGACCTATGGTGTTTCTCACATAATGGTGCCACTCATAGGCAATGCAAACCAATGGCGTACCTCACATAGTGGGTACTAATCACATGTCATGCAGACCCACGGTGCTGTTCATATAGTGGTACTAACCGCAGGTACTGTAAACCCACAGTGAAGCCACTCTCTGCTGCTCCTCATCACAAACCTGTTGTGTACCTCATAAAGTGGTACTACTCGCAAGTAACGGTGACCCATGGTATTCCCCGCATGATGGTACTAATCACAAGTAGTTTCATGGTTCAAATACAATACAATCATCACCTTTTATGACAAGCAGGGGATACTGTGAGTGTATTCATCTGTTTCCCCTACCCACAGGGGGTATAAGTATTTCTGCTAACGTATTTTACTTCTTTTGAACAAAATTTTTTTTTTTTTTTGCTATTTGTTTTACGTCGCACCGACACAGATATGTCTTATGGCGACGATGGGATGGGAAAGGCCTAGGAAGTGGAAGGAAGCGGCCGTGGCCTTATTTAAGGTACAGCCCCGGCATTTGCCTGGTGTGAAAATGGGAAACCACGGAAAACCATCTTCAGGGCTGCCGACAGTGGGGCTCGAACCCACGATCTCCCGATTACTGGATACTGACCGCACTTAAGCGACTGCAGCTATCGAGCTCGGTGAACAAAAATTACAGCAGGCTGTGCTATGTGGCATCTCTTCAAAATAACCAACATTCACGGCTTACATTGCATTTCGGACATAGTCTTAAAGTTGTTGCATATAACTGGACACAATCACACTTTGCGCCATCATATACCAAAGTACCTACTTATTTTACAAATCATCACTCTCATTCTTGGTCCGTATTGAAAACAGCGATCTCACTTAGTTTACAAAAGGAGTACATTTATTGTTCAACCTATTCAATACAATCAGTATCACGTTATGTGGTTAATTAGACATAGAAAATCTGAATGTTATGGGGACATGTTTCGCCCTTCTTATTGGGCGTCATCAGCCATATTAATTTAATCTTAAAACAAACATTGTTAAAAGGACAATGACATTCATAATTTGTAAAAATTGAACTGTGATTTCTTATGATATTAACTTTACAAAATAGTGGTTATAAAATATGACAGTGGGACATACAACACCTGCTAAAATTATTGTAAACTAATTTAAAATCATGTCTAAAAGAGAATTTGTGTCGATATAAAGTTCTAAAAACGGCACGTGTCTGGTACTGAAGTAGATCCTCTTCGTTATAAAAGTCAGCATATATTCGCTGCAGCAGTTGCCAACGTAAATTTGAGGGTGAATTTTGTTTATATTTTGCATTCCAGTATTAAAAGAATGGTTAAGAGAAAAGGCGAATGTTATGATGTTATCCTCAGTGAGTTGATTGGTCTAAAATATTATTTGATATTTGATATAATTCTCTTTTACACATGATTTAAAATTAGTTTACAATAATTTTAGCAGGTGGTTTTTTTGCTAGTTGTTTTACGTCGCACTGACACAGATGGGTCTTACGGCGATGATGGGACAGGAAAGGGCTAGGAGTGGGAAGGAAGCGGCCATGGCCTTAATTAAGGTACAGCCCCAGCATTTGCCTGGTGTGAAAATGGGAAACCACGGAAAACCATTTTAAGGGCTGCCGACAATGGGGTTCGAACCTACTATCTCCTGAATATTGGATACTGGCCGCACTTAAGCGACTCCAGCTATCGAGCTCGGTATTTAGCAGGTCTTGTATGTCCCAATATCATATTTTATAACCACTATTTTGTAAAGTTAATATCATAGGAAATAACAGTTCAATTTTTACAAATTATAGATGTCATTGTCCTTTTAACAATATTTGTTTTAAGATTAAATTAATATGGCTGATGATGCCCAATGAGAAGGGCGAAACATGTCCCCATAATATTCAGATTTTCTATGTCTAATTAACCACATAACGTGGTACTGATTGTATTGAATAGGTTGAACAATAAATGTACTCCTTTTGTAAACTAAGTGAGGTACCTAATTATGACGTGAATAATCTATAACATTGTAAAGAATTATTTCTTTCATCACCAAAATATTGGTAAAGACAAGCACTTGTCGTATGGATGTTAAACGTGGGGTCAGATAATGATGTACACCTACAGCGGCCATCAGTTTCTATACTTGCCTGTCTGCTAGGTCATCAGCCCTGAGACTGGTCGGATCCTCAAATAACACCACCAAAGGTTATGCGGTTGTAAGAAAACTGCAAAAACCAATGATATCACCAAAATGAGGCATACTAAGCAAGATGAATGAGGTAGATTGCCTTTGCTTTCCCCGCAGGGCCAGAACGTACTATTGCAGCAAGACGGGCATTCAGGTCTTATTGTGTTTTACTTGCATTCTAGAAAACAAGACTGATATTTTTCCAATATGGTTACAGTGACATCCAAACGCAAAATGTAAGGTAATGAAATACGGTAAATATGAAAGCCGCTGCTGCGGTTGCTCGATCGTCATTTGTCTCACAAGCGTTGCTGGCATGCTGGGAGCGTGAATAGCTGATCTCGCGGGATATCGTACTTTGCGAGAGTCGAGACTGTTGGTTACGGAAGTCTACCTCGCTCACATTCGAGTTCGGTATCTGTCCCGTGAAAATGTTGTCTCCATAGTAAGCAATGGATTCAAAACAGCATCCGCAGTCATTTACTCTGCATGAGAAACTTAAAGTTGATAATAATAATAATAATAATGTTATTTGCTTTATGTACCAGTAACTACTTTTACGGTCTTCGGAGACGCCGACATGCCAGAATTTAGTCCTGCAGAGTTCATTTATGTGCCAGTAAATCTACCAACATGGGGCTGCCGTATTTGGGCACCTTCAAATACCAACGGACTGAGCCAGAATCGAACCTGCCAAGTAGGGGTTAAAAGGCCAGCGCCTTAACCATCTGAGCCACTCAGCCCGGCAAACTTAAAGTTGTTGGCAGAAAGTATGATGTTGATGAATTGCATATTCGTGATTGGCGGAAGAAGGAAAAGACTTGTAAAAAAAGCAACGGCGATCGCAGAGCATTCCGCGGGTAGAGTGCAGTGTTTCCAGAAATTGAAGAACGACTTTACAAATTTGTGATAGAAAAACTTGAGTTAGGATATGGTGTTTCTAGTGAAATGTGTCAATATGAAAGCACTAGAGATCTCAAAAGAACTCAAAACACGGGGTTTCACTGCAAGCCGCGGATGGATCAGAAACTTTTATCAGAGAAAGGGATTGGGCATTCAGAGACGTACGTCTATTTCACGACGACTTCCTGGAGCGTACGAAGAAAAATTAATAGCGTTTCAGCATCACATTATTCATTTGAGGAAGCAAAATTCTTATTTGCCGTCGCAAATTGGAAATTTTGACTAGATACTTGTCTATTTTGAAATTCCGTTGGAAAATACAGTGGATACAAAGGGTTCTAAAGGTGTAACCATCAGAGCAGGTGGTAACGAAAAGCAACGATGCACGGTAATGTTGTGCGTATTAGCGGATGGAACCAAACTCCCTCCATATGAGGTTCTGAAAAGGAAAACACTTCCGAAAGGAAACTTGCCGTCTGGTGTTATTGTCAGAACACATGAGTCCGGCTGGATGGACAGTGCGTTAGTTGGAGACTGGGTGAAGTGCATTAGGCAACGTCACCTGGGAGCTTTGTTACAAAAATAAAACATGTTTGTGATGGACAGTTATCGAGGACATACAACTGACATCGTAAAAGATATGATGAGGAAAGGAAAACCCTATCTTGCGATAACTCCCAGACGACTTCTATTCTAAAGCCATTATATGTGTGCATGAACTGGCCTTTCAAAAGTGCAATAAACAGTTGTACATCGAATAGATGCCTGATGGTGATCACACGTTAACACCAACCGGATGAGTGAAGAGGCCTGAAGTGGGACAAATATGCAGCTGGATCAAGACCACATGGGCGCGCATTCCCAATGATCTAGTGTCCAAAAGCTTTAAGAAATGTGGAATTTGAAATTCAGTGGACGGTAGTGAGGACGACTCTTTGTGGAAAGATGCCAGTGACGGAAGTTCCTATGGTGAAACATCACATGACGGTGAATTGTGAATGATCTGGGTATTGGACCGATTTTATTTAAGATTTTAATAATTGTATGCTGTTTTAATTTATATTTGTGGTATATTTGATGAAAATTAAATAGGCATGCAAGTTATCTGATTTTTTTATTCTTTTCCGTACTTTGGCGTCTCCAATTTAGGGTGCGGGTCTTATTCGGTTGCGGGTAGTATTCAGGATTATACTGTATGACCTAAATTAATACATACTGGAGATAAGCTACCTTGCTATTAGATTTATCTAAAAAAATTTAAAATTTTTTGACATGACAAGAGCTTTTCCCCAGTAGTTATATCACTATTTACACTCTGTGATGACGTTAAAAGAAATTCAATTCTGAAAACTGCCATAACAGAACTCCGGCACTGCCACGATTCTTAAATAGAGGTGATCTTTCTGAGTTTAGAGGGGCTTAACTTTGCACACATCCTATGAGACGAGGAACAGCAAGTAGTACATGCAAGAAATAACTGGTAAACATGGTCCTTAGCATTACATATCATACATACCTGGATTGGGCCTGAGTTTGTCCCTGCATCTCCGCTAAGAACTACCCGGACTGCACTAGCAGATGTGATAATGTTGTAGGCAGTCTGGCAACACCACTCCTGATGACGGAACCTCACTTCCGCACCAGATTAAAGATTATATTTTACTCTTTTTTCTACACGAGAATGTATGTGCAGGTCAACTTCATTATCTACAGGTTTTCCACACAGTTTTGAAGTTCTTATACTTTTGACTACACAAAACACAAACATAAGTCAGAGCACTCTCACTGCAATAAACCTACTGACTGCAATCTTGGAAATAATGTTCTTTAACAAGATCTCACACCATACTACACATCCAAAAAGATGAAGACATTCTTTGAAGGCAAACATTCTTGCTCTTCCTTGATGTGGAAACTCACTCATTATCAAACTTATCAAATATTCATGGGCCATTTGTAAAGAGAGAATGGCACATTTAGATAGGTCAACAAAAGCGAGGATGATATGTTCACCTATAAAGCTGTGATTTTGCAATGAAGAGATAAAGAATTGTATGCAAATTTGGCAGAATCCATGCCAAACATGTTGCTGCTATTTTGAAGGACAAAGGAGGTTATATGCTTTCACATGGTCCACCTCCTTCCATGCCACTCCACTCCACCACTAGTGAAGATTACAGAGAGAAATATACTAACACAATACTGTAGCCCTGTTTAATTAGAATCATGGCTCCTTATGAAGCAATCATTGGCTGATGAATTAGCATGTTTAAAACAGTAACAAATAAAAAAATAAAAAAAAAAAATTTAAAAATTTAAATTGAATTTTTTCTATTCTCCTTCCCACGTCGACCTATTGTTGTGTACATTCTAGTATGTGTTCCTTATGACATTCCAGTACTGCCGTGTATGACATAATTAAGTTAACAGTTAATTTTGTGTAATTGGTCCTGGGTATGTAATAAAGGTAAAATACATAATTTAATAGCAATTGCTGTAAGTTATTGCATCACTCTTTCTTTTATTTAACCACCAAAGCAAGATGAGATAAGTTACACTGAAGTGCTTTAAAAGAACAATATTTTTCAGTTCATCAGTAAAACGATACTTCATTGAGCAAGGATATCCTGAGCCGAGTGACACTGAAATCAGCAAGAGGATCACACTTACCAAGATGTCTCAATGTCTTAAAGCTTATCAAAACTACACAGAGATAACAAGCAATTTGGGGTTAGTCCACAATCATAAATATTGAGAACTCTCAACTCCATGGAGGTGGGTCACACAAGAATCAGTGGAATCGATTCCCTTCAAGCACAGGAAAGTCAGCTTCATAACCATAGAAATAAATTTAAGTTCACTATTGCTAAAAAAAAGTCAGTCTCATAAAGAGCCAACTTCTAAAGTAAAGGACATTTCTTAGCAATCTCAAGCAACACTTCTTTATCCCAAAAAAAATCACAATTGGACATTTGTAGCACCACCAGATTAGGGAAATGCAGAATAGCCATATTCGGCTCTGGTGAATATGTGATAGTTAAAAATGAAATCTGCTTCAAATGTTTAACTGACTGAAAAGTTGGCACCAATCTCGGGAATACTAATGAACGAGAGTCAAAGTTTTCAAGTTTAGATTTCAAATTTAGTCTCTCTAAGAATCAAGATTTTGATCTTGTTTATAGGCAAGCTTGTTTTGTTATACAAGCAACACCAGTACACACTGAGCTGCTGCAGTCACTAACTCTTCAACTAGCTCCTTGGTGACAGTACTATTATTGACATACTTCAGGTCAAGTTCTCACAACTCTGGGGACACCTTCAAGTTGTCTATTATCTCTTTGGTGTTCTTGGTACTGCTTGGTTGGTATATGCTGTCTCTCCTCAAACGTTTCTCCCTGGATACCTCCTGCCACCATTTGCAGACAAACTGGAAATTCACTACATCATCAAAGGAGCAATAGGAGAAGATTTTCAGGTGCACATCAGCAGAGAGTAGTCCTGGGTTATCCTCCATTGTCCACCAACATCTAGAAAGAAAATAAGTAATTTCAGCTTGATTTATACTCTCAACTTATTGGATTGTGTAAATTTGACCATGGCACAGTATGCCGATGACACATTTACAGAGCCATGAAAAATAATGATCTTGTAAAATTACAATTGGATCTGGATAGTATAGCTCTCTGGTGTGATGTAGATCAAATTTGTATAAATGTTAAGAAGTGTAAATATATAAGACTAACCAGAGCTAGACAACCACCCCAGAATCAGCCTACTCTATGTGGAATCCAACTACAGTAGAGTCTCGATTATCCGACTTAAACGGGACCTGGGGTACGTCGGATCACCGAAAATGTCGGATAATACGGAATAACTTTGAAAATGAACTAAAACAAACAGGAAGGATATACTGTATTACGTACTATGTTTTACGGGACTCTATTTATTGACTTATTAAGTAGATGCAGTACTCTTTTCTTACTACGCCTGTAGCCATGTGCAGACGTCTTGGCTTGGGCTGCAAGAGTTTTGATGTCAGCATCTTGAAATTCAGCCCAGTCTCATCACAATTGAAAATCTGATCACCAGATAATCCTTCAGCAAGAATTATTTCTTGAAATTGTCTTTTAAATTTCACAACCTCATCAGATTTAGCTGACAGTTTTTCTCCACAGATATTAAGCTGCCCAATGCCGTACCGTTTTTCCCACCGATCAAGCCACCCAGCACTGGCAGTAAAATTAGGGTCCCTTTATTAAACACCTTCTGGATATACACCGCCATTTCTTGCAGAATGGGGCCAGATATTGACAAGCCCTTTTCCTGGTTTTGAGTGAACCAAAGAAATAGTGCTTCACTTACTTTTTCGTACTCACTTTTTTCATTGTTTCTTTCTAATTTTCAGTGCATCACTTGTTGCTCTGGTAGAGCACCACCTTTCAATTTATTCCCTCGTATGTTTCCAGTCTCCCACTGTAACACGCCCAACACCATAATCTGAAGCCATTTTTTAAAGAGTTTCCCCTTTGTCCAGTCTTTTTAACCCACTTTACTTGTCTTCCACAGAAACAATCACTTTCTTACGTTTACTCACCATACTCACAGAGGATATGAAAACTATAACATCCGCACCCAACCAATACTACATTGAACAATCCTACCACATGACTGCCAGGGCTTGTCCCGTCGCACCCTCCACACCCCGTGTCCCAGAATTGCATCCACCTAAAGATCAAATTAAGACTATCAGTGTCGGATAACACGGAGTGTCGGATAAGTGAAGGTCGGTTGAGCGAGACTCTACTGTACCACATTCTAACTCCATCAAACTGCTCGGTGTTTATATTGTGGACGATCTAAAATGGAATAAGTACGTGGAAGAGGTGAGGTATAAGACATACAGAGCACTACGTTTCGTACGAAGATGTCTCATGGAAGGCTTACTTGACTTACTTCCTGTTGCTCCTCCTGGAGCATAAGGCTTCCATGAAAACCTTCCATTTGTTCCTGTCGTAGGCTAACCTCTTCACTTCCTTCTAAGTTTTCCCCACTGCTAGATTCTTCTACGGACACCTGCACTTTCTAGTGCCTTCGCGGTTCCAGTCAAGCACTGTCTTTACAATGGCTCTAGCAGGCTTCCTTAAAGTATGTCCTATCCAACGCCATTTTTTTCTCCCTTATCTGCATTTCAATTGGCTGCTGATTAGTTTCTTCCCAAAGATCTTCATTTGAAATAACATCTGGCCATCTTCTGTTGATATGTCTTAGACAGCGATTCACGAAGACTTGCAGTTGTTTAGTTGTCTTCTGGGTAACTTTCCACGTCTCACAGCTGTAAAGCAGAATGGACTTAACATTTGTGCTAAGAAGTCGTAGCTTAGTTTTTCTAGAAATGTTCTTGTTTTCTCCATATAGGATACAATTGAACAAAAGCACCATTTGCTTTCCTGATACAACTCTTAATGTCTTCTTCTGCTCCTCCAGTCATAGTAACCATATTCCGAAGATATATGAAGGAGTCTACTTGTTCTATCTCTTTATAATCTATAGACAATATATCATCAATCTTGGAATTGACCCTCATCTCCTTGGTCTTATTAATATTTATTTTAAGTCCAGCATCTTCAGCCTCCTCCATCAACTGCTTAATCTTCTCTTCCATATCTCTGAACCATTGAGCCATTAGGCAGATGTCATCTGCATAAACAAGGTCTTCTAACCTATCTTGTAAGCCCCTCTAGATCCCCCTTTTCCGAGCTTGATTACACTCTCCAACACAAGTTGAAAAAGCATCGGAGAAAGAATACAGCCCTGTTGAACTCCCGAGGTCACATCTATTGGTTCAGTAGGATCTCCCATATGCAGAACCTGACATTTATAACCCTCGCACATATCCTTTATAATATTCAGAATCTTTTGTGGTATTACAAGTAATAAATCTCATTGTAGACCGTATTGGACATCAGAATATGAACATTAAAACAAGAATAATAGTTAACACCACTTTTCCAATACTTTCCTTATATTTATTTATTTATTTATTTATTTATATTTTCGGCTGATGATGCTTACGACTGTTAAGCGAAACATGTCCCATCTTACAACGCCTGTTGTAATGTTTATTTCCTAAATATAAGGAAAGATAAGTATTGGGAAGGTGGTGTTAACTATTATTCTTTTGTGGTATACCATATTCTTCAAGTGTTTGCCACATAACTCTTATATTTACAGTGTCAAAGACCTTCTCAAATCAATGAAAGTCAAGTAGAGGGTGTTCTGCCATTCTGCACTTTGTTCCAAGATGCTTTTCCAAGTGTTTATGAGATCGACACAGCTACGGTGTTTAAGAAAACCAGCCTGTTCCTTTCTAAGGAGCAATTCCACAACATAGTTCGCCCACTCTAAAGTGATCCTTGAAAGCACCTTACTTGGTACTGACAACAATGCAATTCCCCTCCAATCATCAGCAATATCCCCTTTCTTTGGTATCTTAACAATCAGGCCTTCCTTCCATTCAATTGGTAACTTTTCTTCATTCCAGATCCTTTCCAACAGGGGGTGCAATAATTTTGCTGAGGTCTTAATATCCGCTTTAAGTATTTCTGGTGCAATATAATCCATACCTGGTGCTTTTCCAGTTCTTATCTGTTTCAAAGCCTTCTCTATTTCTGAACAGGCTGGAGGATGTACATTTATTCTTGGGTCACTATCTACTGGCTCCGTTCTATATCTCTATTGAGTAACTGTGAGCAATGTTCCTTCCATCTCTGTAACTGTTCTTCCCAGGTGGTCAGTAGTTCACTTCTCTTGTTTTTAACGGGTTTATTCCTGATAAATCCTCTCGTTGACAGTTTCTTTGTGGTACTATACAATTCCTTAGGATCTCCCCTTGCAGATGCCTCTTCTGCCATTTGTGCTTGTTCATTTACCCACTGTATGTGATCTTTTCTTCATACTCTTATCAGCTTCCACATATACTTTTTGTGCAGCAGTTTTCTGTTGTCTTGTTTTACACATATTAATCTTTGCCTTAACCAGCTTCCCAGCCTCTTATTTTTTTCCAAGTATCATCAGACATCCATTCCTTCTTGAGATAATTCTGAAATCCAAGCATCTTCTCACTAAATTCTAAATAAGTGTCCTTGACTTTCTTCCGTGATAATTCAACATCCATCATAAGTTCTGGTTCAACAGCAAGAGCTTCAAAGCAGTTTCTTAATTCTATCTGGAATTATTTCCTTTTACTTTCATCTTGCAATTTACCAACATCAAATTTCTTGTTTTGCCTTTCAAATTTCCTCCCACTTGCCACAATTTTCATTCTAAACTCTGCAGCTACCAGGTGATGATCACTACCAATATCTGCCCCTCTTTTATTTATCACATAAATCACTGATCTTCGAAACTTTCTACTTATGGTGATGTGGTCTATCTTGTTTTCTGTAAATGGTCTGGTGACACCCATGTAATCTTATGGCATCATTTATGAGGTAATAAAGTGCCAAAAACCAAACCAAACCCCATGGCACTACAGCCCTTGAAGGGCCTTGGCCTACCAAGCGACCGCTGCTCAGCCTGAAGGCCTGCAGATTACGAGGTGTCGTGTGGTCAGCACGACGATTCCTCTCGGCCGTTATTCTTGGCTTTCTAGACCGGGGCCGCCATCTCACCATCAGATAGCTCCTCAATTCTAATCACGTAGGCTGAGTGGACCTCAAACCAGCCCTCAGGTCCAGGTAAAAATCCCTGACCTGGCCGGGAATCGAACCCGGGGCCTCCGGGTAAGAGGCAGGCACGCTACCCCTACACCAGGGGGCCGGCTAATAAAGTGCCACTCACTACCAAATTATGGCTAGCACAGAAATCAATGAAAAGCTCCCCATTTTCATTACAGTCACCAACTCCACACACTCCCGTAATTTATTCCAGCCCTCATTGTTAGAACCAACCTTTGCATTTAAATCCCTCATCACAATAATAATATCCCTCTTTTCCACTCTCTTAATAGTCTCCTTTAGCCAGCAGTAGAATTCTTCCTGGCTTTCAATCTCTGACATTTTTGTGGCATATCGAGCCTTTGCTGGCAAGATGTAGTGTTTACAGTGCACTATGTCTTCTGGTATGGGCTAGAATAAATTTGTTACTTTCATTGACCCGTCTCAGTCTTATACTTGGCTTTGACAATATGAGAGTGACTGAGGTATGAGTGATTCTAGTAATACCATTCCTTATGCAGCCAGTCTCTGCTATGAATGGTGTGAAAATGTCACTCATAGGGTCGGTTGGTGCACGCATTTCAGTGGGCTTGGCAGACTGATGTGCAATAGCAACTTCTGGCTCAGTAAGGAAAGCAACGGGAAACTACCTCACTCCTCATTTCCCTAGTACGCCTCTTCAGTGACACCTAGGCCATCTATGACAGCCAATGGTGGACCTGTTGAGGATCCAACCAGCCTTCGGACTGAATACCCAACACAACATACAATACTGGATCACGGTCACATTGCTAACCCAGGTCTTGAATCGAGCTGTCATCAGTCTTTCTGAGATGGGTTTCCAATCAAGGAGGTTCCTCTTTGCAGTTCCATTCAACAGCAACCCTACACCTTTTCTATGTTAGATCGCACAGACCATCCAATTTCCTGAATGTCTGCTCTTCCCACACCACATGGTGAATAAAGGCTTGCCACATTTCAGTGGTTACGTTAACCAGAGCTTCATAAATTAATGTCCTGACTTCTACCAGTTTGGAGGTTTTATTATTATTCACCCGGCTCCTCACCAACTCAATCAGGTTCAAAACACACAACACCATATGAGCTGCTTCCTCTGCCAGTGTGTTAATAACAAACCTGTCATACGTTTTCATCACATTGTGAGTCTTTATCACTCGGAGTAGTTCATCTTTCACCATATCTTTCCCGTAGGTAAGACCTTTTGCCTGCATCCACGCGATAACGTCATCCCTACGCCACGATCTGGTGGGAATCCGATCTAAATTAACAGTGTGATATGACGCACTGTCCATAACAATCACACTGTTTGGTTCAAGCAGAGGTAAAATTTTCTTAAACCATGCAGTAAAAACTTCACCTGTCATCTCCTCATGAAAATCATTAATTTACTTTGATTCCATCTTAAATTCTCCACCCAATAAAAACCCATCTTCACTTCCTATGCACAATAAAATCAGTTGTCTTCCCTTTCCTGCCAAATAATTTTTAGACCTGTACTTAATCCTGCTTTGAATGCCTGCTTCTTACTCTTTATGTTTGTATCTACCCACATTCTGGAAGTGGTATGTCCTTCATTTACCCACGTTTCATCCAAATAATGCAATTTTTTCCCAGCTTGGCTAAATGCATGTATTTTCCTCAAATAATCCCTCCGACAAACCAGTATGTCTTCACAATAAAAAACAAGGTTTTTCCTATTTCTTTTAAGAAATTCGAAACCTATTCCACGAAGAAGTTTGTAAAATGTTGTTCTTTTAAAACTGGGGAGTTCAGGATCATCATTCATACAATCCATTACTTTTCCCACTGTTGGCTGTTCATTTCTCTCCAAGAACTGATGTACTTTACGCCGCACAGCACTTCTAAAAAATTCATGGCACTGAATCTCTAACACAGGTTTCTGGCACTTCTTCGATTTTTTAGGTGTTTTTACCAATCCTTGGTGCAGTTGTTCGCTGCGCTTGGAATTAATGTTCTACACCGAAACACCAGTGACCTTGGATGTCAACTTCACAATATCCTTTAAAGCTAAAGCAGATATTTCTCACAAAATTTATGAAACACATTCAATAAAATAGTCTTCCCGCAACTTTTCAAAGTCTTCGCTTTGCGATGCTTAATGATCTCAACTCGGTAATCCATACTGCACAAGAACAAGTAATGTTACAGTCAAGCACTCACTGTATCTGCTTGCTTCCATGCTCACAGCTTAAGAAATGGCGGATCAAACATGAGTGCATGCGTCCCTGGTGCTCTTCAATTCGAAATGCTTGTTTCTATTAAATAACAATGAATACAAGTCCCTTTTCTTCTGATTTAAATTATTTGAGGAATTATATTTTGGAAATTTTGCATGTATGATCACATTAGCCATGATGTGGCTAACGAACTAGTTTAATGTCTCCACATAGGTGTCCCGCAGCAGCACTAACAAATAAATGTTAACCCAAACATGTGCTCATGTTTACACCATGACTGGTTCTCTGGGTGAAATCTGTATAGTACCAGCTCCCTCTCAGAATTTGCTTTCAAACTTTCTCCCAATAAATCAGCTAATGTAATGAATGAACCATTTTTGGTAGAAACTATTTGTTAGGATATGAAATCTGTTCTTGCCAGTGCACCAATTCGTATTTCAAAATTGTATTCACCAAAACAGGATCTACTTCGAACCGCCATTTTACTATCTGGAAATTCCAAGTTTGAGCAATGGTTACATAAATAAACATGACAAGCAAACAATATTCTTGAATCATTAATTAGGATGTACAAGGTGGGCCTGCACAGTTTACCGGTGAAAGGCAAATTTTCATGTTCCTTTTCTGTGTGTTAAACAAATCACACCAAACCAATTTGTTGATTGGGTTCAGGAATTCATTACAATGTTGAAATCAGTTATAGTTATGGTAAAGTGACTCATACTTTGTAGAGTACGGAAGGTGCAGGAGAACTGAGAAGTCATCTAAGGACAACTCCCTCCTCGGCACTCTGAACAAGCCAGCTTGAAGTTGTCGTTAATGCAGACATACAGGGCGGATTGCAGAAATGGTGACTAGTTTTAAGCCTTAGACAACATCTAAGTATGATTTTTCATTGCATAAACAATGTTCAGCTGGTTTTTAGCTAGGCAACATTTAAAGTTTCAATACTGGTTTGAAAATGGAAATAGAAATATCTTCCACGCAACTCTTTGCTTATTGCAACCAATGACATTTGTCAGTGCGCACACCAAATGTTTGTCATCTGTCTTCTTCCTACACATTGTTCAAATATGGCTAATTGACACAATTGTTGTTCTCTCAGAGGACGGAATGCGAAAAATCAACCTCCAGTTTCAACTGCAAATCTCCTAAATAATGCAGAATCTCTCATATAGATCAACGGGATGTGGGGCAAGTACTGTACATGTACATTTTGTCTGGAGTGGACAGCCCTGGTGGCCGATGTACCCAAGGCCAGTGAAAGCAGAGCTGTGGGGGGCTACACTGTATCCAGGAACAACACAACCATTTTGATTGTTGTTTTAAAGAAAGACAGAGAAAATGAGTTCCTCGTAGGAAGACATTTTAAATCCTATTAACATAGTAGAGTATTGCAAGCTGTCCACTTCATGGCCATATCGATGAGTTTAATCAACAAATTAATCTAAAAAGCCACCTAATCGATACTTTATTTCTTTTGCCTTTGGCAAACTTAAAAATACATTAACAAACACAGTACATGTTTCGACCACTTAGTGGTCATCTTCAGCTGTATATAAAAAATCTTAGATGATAACATTTAAAAGCAAGCACATTGGATCTTAAAACTATATCCCATGGGAATCCAAAAACTATTGTTCTAGATGCTTTAAATGAATTGGAAGATGGGGGGGGGGGGGGGTTGGGGGTAAGGAGATTTATGTGAATGATACTTAAATTACAGTATCGTTTACAATTGTGTTTAAAAAACTTAAATGATGAAAAACATATTTTAAATATTTAAAAGCATCTATGGTAAAATTCTTTTTGATAAAATTAGGTGGCGTGAATAAAAAGTTTGTGTTTGTAATAATCTTCAGACATTTGTGAGAAAATAATAACTTAATTAAAATTAGAGTCTGTGGTGCTGTTAAACACTTTGTTTTTAATAAACATACTTTAAAATATTCTAAAGTGTCTATGGTAAGGCACTTATTCAAAAACACTTGTGCTTGAATGAAAGTTTATGTCAGATGCACCAGTCTTCAGGTATTTATTGTTTATATTTAATAACTTCCTTGAGTGATATTCTTGTGGTTAAAAGGCCATGTTGACTGTTTAACTTCCGAGAATTGCTCTTCGAAATGTGATAAAAGAAATTGTGTTAGTCGTTTAACTTGTTAAAACCTTGTGGTGGCTTCTGTTATACAAAATGGCGATCTGATTCGGGCAGCTTGCCTCGCGATCTTATCTGGCAAATGTTTAATCCGCGTTGCCTTGGAGAACTGCCTTCGTGCACGACCTAGTGTGATAGCGCTATCTAGTATCTCCTGAGTCATCCACTGATTCTTAGTTGATCTTTTCTTCCTTCCTAACATTTCTTCAGCAGCCCTACTGACTTCATTTTTCATGACTCTCCACTCTTCCTCTATAGTGTTTCCTTCAGCCTTTTCATTTAGTCCTTGTGCAACATGTTCCTTGAAACAATCCCTCACACTCTTTTCTTTTAACTTGTCTAGATTCCATCTTTTTGCATTCTTTCCTTTCTTCAATTTCTTCAACTTCAGATGGCATTTCATGACCAACAAGTTGTGGTCAGAGTCAACATCTGCTCCTGGGAAAGTTTTGCAATCCAACACCTGGTTTCTGAATCTCTGCCTAATCATAATGAAGTCTATTTGATTTGATACCTTCCAGTGTCTCCAGGTCTTGTCCACGTATACAGCTGTCGTTTGTGGTATTTGAACCAAGTATTGGCAAGGATTAAATTATGATCAGTGCAGAATTCAACCAGCTGACTTCCTCTTTCGTTCCTTTGTCCCAATCCAAATTCTCCTACTGTACTACCTTCTCTTCCTTGGCCTACCACTGCATTCCAGTCTCCCATCACAGATTCTCATCACCTTTTACATATTGTATTAAATCTTCTATCTCCTCATATATTCTTTCAATTTCTTCATCATCCGGTGAACTAGTAGGCATATAGACCTGCACTATTGTGGTGGGCATTGGTTTGGTCTCTATCTTGACGACAATAATTCTTTCACTATGCTGGTCGTAGTAGCTTACCCGCTGCCCTATTTTCTTATTCATTATTAAACCAAATCCTGCATTTCCCCTGTTTGATTTCGTGTTGATAATTCGGTAGTCGCCTGACCAAAAATCCTGTTCTTCCTGCCAACGTACTTCACTTATACCAACTACATCTAACTTTAGCCTATCCATCTCCCTTTTCAGATTCTCTAACCTACCACAATGATTCAAACTTCTAACATTCCACGCTCCGACTCGCAGAATGTCAGTATCCATCTTCCTGATGATCGCCCCCTCACATGTAGTCCCCACCCGGAGATCCGAATGGGGGACTAGTTTACCTCCAGAATATTTTACCCGGGAGGAAGCCATCATCAGTTCATCATTCATACAGAGGGAGCTGTATGTCCTCGGGAGGTAGTTAGGCTGTAGTTTCCCGTTGCTTTCAGCCGTGTAGCAGTATCAACACAGCTAAGCTATGATGTGTATTATTACAAGGCCGTATCAGTCAATCATCTAGACTGCGACCCTTGCAACTACCGAAAGGCTGCTACCCCCCTTAACAGAGTTAATATTCCTATTGTGTTTTTTTGGAATACTGCATATGAAAATTGCTATTTTTCAGGGATTTTAGCCATATTTCTAAATAAAAATTATATTTTATATAGTAATTAGGTGGATGTCTTTCACATACTCCTCACTGTGGACACCTGTCAATGCTGTTGGGGAATTTTAAGGAGATATTTTTAATCTGGATCATATACATCAATTTTTAAATATATAGATTTTTCTAAATACTGTGCCAAGTGCCCACGTGTTAACATGTTACAGCTACAGAGACAAGCCCTACGTTCAAGGGATGTGTGGTTTCAAAACATGCTTTTCCTGCAAATAGTTTCTTGCAGTTTCCCATTTTCACCTTCAGGAAAGTGCCAAGATTGTTCCAATCCATTGAATTACTAGACTGTAATTCCTTTTAACTCCTTATTCACTATCATTCATTTCATCTTCACTGGATCCTCTAATATTGATTAATTTCATATTCACTTTTTTACACTGACACCAGTACCATAAAAAAACCTTGAAAGGAAATAATTCTGTTTCCACCTTATGTGATACTAATGAGATTTTTAAATTTTTAATCTTACTGTTATTACTATTAACATTCACAAGTTGCAAATATTATTGTATGATCAGTTGAGGTTGGCATCAGGTGTTCTGCCAAATAAATTCACCTCACCTGATCCCGAACCACGTTTCAAAAATATGGCGAAGGGGGTGGACAAAAATCTGAATCTGAGCTGTATTGATTGCATTCTATATTTCAGTGTGGAGAATCCTGCGGAATTGGCTGGGGTGGTTCATTGTTGTGTCCATTGCTGCAAGACGCTCAATAAGAAAAGTAATTTGAATCGCCATTTGCAATCTCATACAGGAGAGAAGCAGTATTGTTGTAAAGTATGTAATACCAAGTTTGCTGCAAAAGATACCCTTAGCAACACTTGCAGATTCACTCAACAGCAAAACCATTCAAATGTTCGGTTTGTGGAAACGCGTTTAAAAGTATAACTAACCTAAGGAGACACACGTACACACATAATAACTGCAGGCCTTTCTCTTGTTCAGTTTGTGGATATGCATTCAGACGATCACCAGATCTTAGACGACACGAGAGTACTCACATTGAAACTAAGAGTTTATCTTGTTCATGTTGTGGAAAACTCTTTAGAAGACCATCAGATCTAAGGCGACATGAGGATATACACCATGACGCCAATTTCTTCTGCTGTTCGATTTGTGGAAGTACTTTTAGGCATTCATCAAATTTAAGGAGGCACATGAATGTTCATACCGAGAGAAGGCCGCATTCCTGTTCGGTTTGTGGAGATAGTTTCAAAAGTGTCTCGAACCTTAGATTACATGGTATCATACACAGTGATAATAAGCCATTTTCTTGTTCAGTTTGTGGATATGCTTGTAGAAAGTCATCAGACCTAACAAGACACAAGAACACGCACACTGAAAAATCTTCCTATTGTTCAGTGTGTAGTAATGAATTCCAGAACAAACGTCTATTCAAAGCTCACATGGCAACTCGTATGGGTTAGGAAATGTTATATTGTTCTGCTTGATACAATTTACAATAGTGTCAATTTGGTCAAATGTTACTTGTTCATTGTGTAGCTTGTCTTTCTTCTTTAACATGTGAAACAGGGCTTCAGGGAAGTTATATTCAAAATACATTCCTGTGCATTGTTCAGTAGAGCAATCAACTTTGAGAATAATTTGAAAGCAGAGTGTAATTGACAAAGATTGAATGTTCCACATAAAACCTCTTGTGGGAACACTGCCACAGAAAGGTACCAGTACTTCCATAGAATCACAGTATATCATGAATGTACATACATTTCAAGAACAGTATATTTCATAACACCACATTTTGTTCCTGAAGGACAATGAGACAGATCTCTGAGCTGCAATTTATAGGAATTAAAATATATCATGATTGAGTTGTGTAAATGTCCAAATATACAAACTGTGAACTTGGGACCTGGGCAAATTGTCACATTTATGTACTTTTGAAAATTTTTCTTTATTTTTGGATCAAACATGATCAGTTTCTAACTTGCCTGTTTACGATGATGTGGGGATATCTGTTTATACCAAGACTGTAATGCTGTAGATTATTTATTTACAGGTATATGTATTGAAAACTTATGATATTTAGTTGTACTGTGTACTTAGTTTAATGTAAAGGTGCATTTTTTTCACTTTGAAACAGTTCGCAGGTTAAAAATATATTCATGTTGTGAACCATCATTTAACCCTCGAAGTGGCGGTCATTTATCCTGTAATGGCAGCGATATTTTACCGGTGTTGCAGACTCTTAGTATAAATTGTGTTAAAAATCGTTGACTTGTTATACATACATAAACAGCACACCTTTTATCCTCAAAAGTACAAGGAATAAGATGATGATGATACTAAAGCTGTTATTTATCATCCACAAAGTGTAAGACCAAAAATATGTTGAATTTGTTTATATTATTTATTTTTGCAAAAGTTTTGCTATATATAAAATGTTCATATTTAGGTAAATTTAAAAAAATGACATATACAAAAGAAGCACCAGTTCATAGTAAATAGGTGCGTACCAGTATATAGTTCATAATACTATTCTTAGCTGGAAAAATTATACAACAATGTATACAACGATTGTATGCTGCCACTTGTAGGCCTACATTTCACTCACAGTCACTTGGGTGGGTCTTTCTTTTTACTCCATGATTGTGAGGCCTCCAGAAGTGCACTAGTTTATAACACCCCTGGTGAATACCACCATTACATCCTCGACACCAGAATGCAGACTTCTTCTTTACTTTCAAGCACACAACACATAGGCGATTGTTATTCTGTAGCAATATTTCGAGAGCATGAGAGGGGCCTCCTGCATGACCTGTTGGCCTCACAACTGGAATTGGGAACTGTTCATTTAGCAATCTCCTAACTATAGTGATCATGAAGTCTCGTCTTGCTAAAGGCTTATCAGTGTTCTTTATGTACAGGACGTATGTGTCAAATAATGTTATATCTAGAAGATTTGAAAAAAACTGCTTCCAGTACCTTCTAGTGGGTCTGGAACAAGTGGGATGGAAAATGCACTTACCTTTATTATCTACACCTCCCATGAAGTTATTGTACTTATGAATCAGTAGCGGTTTCAACCCCTCATTCCCCTCAGTGTAACATCCCGTTGTGAGACAATAGACTGGTTTCCTTGTTTTCGTCTCTTTATAAGCAACCAGTAGAACGTCACCTTGCCTAAAGTAAACGGTTTGCCTAGGTTCAAGTTTTGTACCTAAAACAATCTGAGACAGTCCCTTTGAAGATTTATTCACTGTTCCTGTGAGGAAATGATTCAGTATTGCTGAGATGAGTGCATATCAACACTTCAGATTGATATCAGAAGGAAAACTGGCGACTAAATATAGCTGGCTCAGCTGAGACATTCGTGTGGCCGGCCGCTGAGTATGTAGCAGCTAGCAAAAGATAGCGGAATTATGACGCTACTTTGGCAACGATTTACACTAGATTAGTGTAAGATGTTATTATACAAACTATTTCATGATTATGGCCAAACATTTCTCCTTCAATTTGTTCGTAATTAGCACATTTCGATGAATAATAATAAGATTATCGAAATAAAATAAAGAGCATGTCAAAACGCCTGATATCAGGCGTTGCCACTGGGCAAACGCATAAAACGCCTGATATCAGGCGCTTGCCACTTGGAGGGTTAACCCTGTTTAACTCGACTGCCAGGACACATAGCTCGAAATATCCCAGTGGCCAAATATTTTTCTACTGTGCATATTGTACATCAGTTGGGAAGCAATATTCAAAGTATATATCACTTATGTGTTCAACATACGTACTGAATACAAGAAAAATTTCTAGCACCCTGAGGTACCACCGTCGCCCTGCAGAAATATTTGCTGTATGGATTTGCCTGAATGGCCAGAAAGGTATGCTCTAGCAGTATTAGATGCTTGCATTGCTTGATAGTACTCATTGTAGCCAAAGGGGCGTGCCTTGATTTGTTTACTATCCCACAGCACTCATTGTTCTACAGTAGGCTGTGTGTGAAATACATTTTGATGTTTTTGTTAAAAAATGGAACCGTTTTCTTCTCATACTCAGAAGATAATGATACTAATCCTTCAGTCTGAGATTTGTGATGTAGTGTCCATGATAAGCTGATCTATTACACTTTGCAAGATAAAATGCTTTACCACTTCACCAAGTTGATTTTGTAATATATTTACTAGCCACAAATTATATACATATATTTCAGATCCAGAAGAATCAGTAGATGATGAGCTATGGGCTATGCATGATCTCTCATGAGATCCAGACTATTATACTTAAAGTGACAACGAAGCTGATGAATCTACATGAAGGAAGGCAAGACAAATCTCAAGTGAGACCTCAAGTAAAATGAACAATCTACATAATACAACAGACAGGCATAACAAGATACGTTTGGAAAATTCTGTTCATGATGAAGGCAAGGTATCAGTTGTAGATGATGTGCAACCAGGGCCATCATTTGCAAGAGATATGCAGCCAGGACCATCTAGTGAGGTTTATGAGTGTACAAAGGGAGAAAATAAGGTGTAGAAAGATGACAAAAGAGAGGAAATATTTGTTTTGTGGCATAATAATCAGGGAAGAAATTAGAATTTTGCTTCTAATGTTGGGACTCCAGATAATGTTGAACTGAATAGTGAATTTGTTGGCACTTCTCTATGTGACTTTTACTGTCAATTCATTAACAGTGAGCTTATTACCTTTATGGTGAAAGAAACAATTCTGTATGCAGAACAAGAACTCACTGTGGAATAAGGACAAGCTGCTTTCAGTCTGCTCATGGACTCCAACCAATGAAAATGAGAAATTCCCTAGGTTACATGGGCCTAGGGCCTATGCTGAATATTTCAGTTAACTGGTGTCCACTGTCTCTAAAGGAATGAAATATGTTCACCTATAATGAGCCAAACAGAGATTCAAATTGTTATCAGCAATGTGGCATTTCTCTAACAATGAAGAATGTACTAGTGGAAAAGTACAAGGGCTAGGGAAATTTTTTTCAACAAAATTAAAACCACAATGGGAATCTGATGAATTGTTGTGCAGATGTGTTGCACGATGTCTCTAGTATGCCTGTCAAATGTGTCACATCGCACTAGTCAGTTCTGAGGACACATTGAGCACATAAACATGCCTAGGACAAAAGAGTCTCTTGCTAAATGTGAAGTGTGTGCTGTCATTCGATTTCTTCATGCAGCCGAAATTCATCAACAAATGAGTAATGTGTATGGTGAAACTTTCATGACTGGCAGCAAAGTGCAGCAATGATGCAAGAACTTAGAAGCAGGATGTACAGATTTTCATGATGCAGATGGACAGGGAAGGAAGCGAGTATCAAGCATCAATCTTGTTTAGCAAGTGGATCAGGCGATTCAAGAAAATTGCATTGCACCCCTCAGCATGAAGAAATCGAATGACAGCACACACTTCACATTTGGCAGGAGACTCTATTGTCCTAGCCATGTTTACGTGCTCACTGTAGGCTCTGAACTGACAAGTGTGATGTGACACGTTCGACAGGCATACTAGAGACACTGCACAATGCATCTGCGCAATGCTTCGTTGGATTCTCACTGTGGTTTTAATTTCACGACTGCCGGGCTGAGTGGCTCAGACGGTTAAGGCGCTGGCCTTCTAACCCCAACTTGGCAGGTTCGATCCTGGCTCAGTCCGGTGGTGTTTGAAGGTGCTCAAATACGACAGCCTCGTGTCGGTAGATTTACTGGCACGTAAAAGAACTCCTGCGGGACTAAATTCCGGCACCTCGGCGTCTCCGAAGACTGTAAAAGTAGTTAGTGGGACGTAAAGCAAATAACATTTTAAAAAAAATTAAATTTCACGAATAATCAGAGGTTGAAAAAACAGCCCTCTTACAAGGAGCTACTAACACCTACCTGGCCAGACAGTCTGCACTGATGAATGATACTCTTCTGTGGAAGATTGAGAATAAGACACTTCATCCCAAACAAACTACACAAGTACAGAGTCAAAGCTTTCAAACTTTGCTGATGCAGAAGGATGTCCCAGGATTATATGCAGCAAAAGAAAGAGATGAAGGAAGATCTCTCCCAAGAAGCATGGTTATGAAACTTGCTGAAGATTTGCTTGAAGAATGAAGAACCATAATAACCCATGATTTCAGTATGAGCTTGGAATTAGCTACGACATTGCTTGATCATTAGACTCTGACAAAGAATAGGAAACTATATCAAAAGAAGTTGGTAAGAAACTGAAGAAAGTGGAAGTGACTGTGAAGGAAAATTAGAAAGGAATAACTGTCCTCAAATGGAAGAATAAAAGGGATGTGCTTATGTTGTTGACAAAACATGGTGGTGAAACTGTAGAAGTAAAAAGAAGGCATGGTAGTATCTGTAAACTAACAGTAATTCTCAATTACAGTGAAGGGAAAGGTCATACAGACTTATCGGATCAGATGAGCAGCTACGTTTTGTTTCTAGGAAAATCTCTCGAGTAGTACAAAAATATATCAGTTGAGCTCATTTTTGGTACAACTTTGATCAGCACACATCCTGTACAAAAAAAGTAGCAGGAAAGGTCATATCAATAATAAAATTCAAAGACAATTTTATGGAACTCCTGAAGAAACATGAAGAATCTGAGAGGGAGAACATTGCCACCCAGACCCAAAAGGATCTGCAGGGGATACGTTACAATGAAAGGAGTGTGACAACAGGAAGGTATGAACGTATTGCAAGTATTGTTACCAGAAAAAGTTGGATGAACTTATTGCAAAGGATGTTATGAAGAAAGTGGTTACATACTGTCCAGTGTGTGTAAATAAGCCTCATTGTTGTCTGTCATGTTTTTGTGAGTCACACAACTAAGTGTTGTAAACAATTCTGGGTTGTGTGGTGATGGTGCCATGTTTCATCTACCATGCAGCGAATATTCTGAAGGCACACATATAAGCCATGAAAGCCTACATCGACACAAGTATTGTATATGTAAAACCAAGGAAAAATGATCCCCTCTTTTACATCCTGGGGTATACAAAATTCCCTGTACTTGTGGCAAGTTATACATTGGCCAAATGTGCCGGTCTATTGATACTCGTATCAAGGAACATGAACAAAATATTCGTCTCAACCAGCCAGACAAATCAGCAAAAGCTGAGCATGCTCTATTGTCGGGTCATGTTGTCATGTTCCAGGATGCTTGAGCTCTTACCCACACTGGACACTCCAAGTCCAGCATTATATGGCAAACTGTGGAAATATGTAGAAATCCTAACAATTTCAACAGGGTACTTGCTATCAATTAAGTAATACATGGTTGCCAGCCATTAAGGATTTATGTAGGTAGTTCCCTTCCCTGTCCCTCCTTTTTGTTTCGCTGTTTCCCAAATTCATGCGTTCCTCATTGCCAGATGTTTCATTCCAGGCTTGTATCATTGTCGTACTTCCATATGTGTATACACCTTTTATGTTATGTAAATCCCTCTCAGACTGATGCTGATGGTTCCATCAGCAACGGCTTCAAACGCTAGTGTTCTACCACATCCGGTGAGCCATCTGGTGATGAATGAACATGCCAGTTCCACTTCTATTATAACATCTAAATTCAAACTACATTATTTGAGATGCCTTTCTCGTGAACAGTCAAGATTTTCTTCTGAAGACACAGAGCAAAGTTCTCTGCAAAACGTTAAGAATTTCACCTTATTTTCTTGACACGATGTGAGTCCAAATCCCTATATCATACATACATACATACATACATTATCATTATAGACTGTTATGTCTTTCAGCGTTCAGTCTGCAAGCCTCTGAGAATTAACTAAACGTCGCCACAATCCTCGATTTGCAACTAGTGTTGTGGCCTCATTTAGTTCTATACCTCTTATCTTTAAATTGTTAGAAACAGAGTCTAACCATCGTCATCTTGGTCTCCCTCTACTTCTCTTACCCTCCATCACAGAGTCCATTATTCTCCTAGGTAACCTATCCTCCTCCATTCGCCTCACATGACCCCACCACCGAAGCCGGTTTATGCGTACAGCATCATCCATCGAGTTCATTCCTAAATTAGCCTTTATCTCCTAATTCCGAGTACCCTCCTGCCATTGTTCCCACCTGTTTGTACCAGCAATCATTCTTGCTACTTTCATGTCCGTTACTTCTAACTTATGAATAAGATATCCTGAGTCCACCCAGCTTTCGCTCCCGTAAAGCAAAGTTGGTCTGAAAACAGACCGATGTAAAGATAGTTTCGTCTGGGAGCTGACTTCCTTCTTACAGAATACTGCTGATCGCAACTGCGAGCTCACTGCATTAGCTTTACTACACCTTGATTCAATCTCGCTTACTATATTACCATCCTGGGAAAAAACACAACCTAAATACTTGAAATTATCGACCTGTTCTAGCTTTGTATCACCAATCTGACATTCAATTCTGTTGAATTTCTTACCTACTGACATCAATTTAGTCTTTGAGAGGCTAATTTTCATACCATACTCATTGCACCTATTTTCAAGTTCTAAGATGTCAGACTGCAGGCTTTCGGCACAGTCTGCCATTAAGACCAAGTCGTCAGCATAGGCCAAACTATTTACTACATTTCCACCTAACTGAATCCCTCCCTGCCATTTTATACCTTTCAGCATATGATCCATATAAACTACAAACAGCAAAGATGAAAGATTACAGCCTTGTCTAACTCCTGTAAGTACCCTGAACCAAGAACTCATTCTACCATCAATTCTCACTGAAGCCCAATTGTCAACATAAATGCCTTTGATTGATTTTAATAATCTACCTTTAATTTCATAGTCCCCCAGTATAGCGAACATCTTTTCCCTCGGTACCCTGTCATATGCTTTCTCTAGATCTACGAAACATAAACACAACTGCCTATTCCTCTCGTAGCATTTTTCAATTACCTGGCGCATACTGAAAATCTGATCCTGACAGCCTCTCTGTGGTCTGAAACCACACTGGTTTTCATCCAATATCCTCTCAACGACTGATCGCACCCCCCCTTCCAAGATGCCGGTGAATACTTTGCCTGGTATACTAAGCAATGAGATACCTCGATAGTTATTGCAATCCTTCCTGTTCCCTTGCTTATAGATAGGTGCAATTACTGCTTTTGTCCAATCTGAAGGTACCTTACCAACACTCCACGCTAATTTTACTACTCTATGAAGCCATTTCATCCCTGCCTTCCCACTATACTTCACCATTTCAGGTCTAATTTCATCTATTCCTGCTGCCTTATGACAATGGAGTTTATTTACTATCCTTTCCACTTCCTCAAGCATAATTTCACCAACATCATTTTCCTCCTCCCCATGAGCTTGGCTGTTTGCAACACCACCATGATGATTTCCTTTTACATTGAGAAGATGTTCAAAATATTCCCTCCTCCTCTCCAGTGATTCCCTGGGATCTATTATGAGTTCACCTGAATTACTCAAAACACTGTTCATTTCCTTTTTCCCTCCCTTCCTAAGATTCTTTATTACTGTCCAGAAAGGTTTCCCTGCTGCTTGACCTAGCCTTTCCAGGTTATTACCAAAATCTTCCCATGACTTCTTTTTGGATTCAACAACTATTTATTTCGCTCCGTTTCTTTCATCTACGTACAAATCCCTGTCTGCCTCGGCCCTTGTTTGGAGCCATTTCTGATAAGCCTTCTTTTTACGTTTACAGGCTGCTCTCACTTCATCATTCCACCAAGATGTTCGCCTTTTCCCATCTTTACACACAGTTGTTCCTAGGCATTCCCTTGCTGTTTCTACTACAGCATCCCTGTATGCCACCCAATCACTTTCTATATCCTGAACCTGCATACTGTCTACTGTTCAAAACTTCTCACTAATCATATCCATGTATTTCTGTCTAATTTCCTCGTCCTGGAGATTTTCTACCCTTATTCGTTTGCAGACAGATTTCACTTTCTCTACCCTAGGCCTAGAGATACTTAGTTCACAACAGATCAGATAGTGATCTGTATCATCGAAAAATCCCCGAAAAACTCGTACTTTCCTAAAAGATTTCCTGAATTCAAAGTCTGTTAAGATATAGTCCATTATGGATCTGGTACCCCTAGCCTCCCATGTGTAGTGGTGAATAGCCTTATGGTTGAAGAATGTATTCGTAACAGCTAAACCCATACTAGCACAGAAGTCCAGCAAACGCTTCCCATTCCCATTAGCTTCCATATCTTCCCCACATTTACCAATCACCCTTTCGTATCCTTCAGTTCTATTCCCAACTCTCGCATTGAAATCGCCCATTAGCACTATTCTATCCTTGCTGTTGACCCTGACCACAATGTCACTCAATGCTTCATAAAACTTGTCAACTTCATCCTCATCTGCACCCTCACATGGTGAATACACAGACACAATACTTGTCCTAATTCCTCCCACTGACAAATCTACCCACATCATTCGCTCATTTACGTGCCTAACCGAAACTATGTTGCGTGCAATGGTATTCCTGATAAAGAGCCCTACCCTAGACTCTGCCCTTCCCTTTCTAACACCCGTCAAGTACACTTTATAATCTCCTATCTCTTCCTCCTTATCTCCCCTTACCCGAATATCACTTACTCCTAGCACATGCAGATGCATCCTCTTTGCTGACTCAGCCAGTTCTACCTTCTTTCTTCCATAAGCCCCATTAATATTGATAGCTCCCCATCGAATTCCATTTCGTTCGCCAAGTTGTTTCCAAGGAGTCCCTCGCCTGTCAAATGGGAGTGGGACTCCATTACTCCCATAGGTCCGAGGCTTGCTTAAAGTGTTCTGAGCTCGGTAAATTCATGAAGCAGGATGCTGTCCTACTTGCACATAGTCCAAGTGAGGATCTCTCCTCTAACGGGTTATGGACCACCGGTGAATTGTATAGTCCTAGCCGCCTGAGCACAAGGAGGGCCATGACTCAGGATATGTCCGAGATGCCCACTCCCATTCCATAGCAACTGGTATCCCGACTCTCAGGACCACTTACTAGGCCACTCAGCCGTTGCCCATGGTTCACGAACTAGGACGTGACTACAGTAACCCACAAACATGAATCATGTCTGTATATATTTTATATATTGTAAAAAGGGTATCTGCCACCAGGGTGACTGCCCTAAATGCAGATCAGCAGTGACTGATTGAAATCTGGTTGGTTTGTGAGTGCATGAAAAAATACATTCTTTGAAAGTTCAAATTTGAAGTTGTTTGAAATTGGTTATTTTCCTATTTGGTGCTGTCTTTCACGAAAACCGTTGCATGCTACTCTGAAACACAAGTTGGGTTTTTATCCTAACTCTATTGTTGACTGGTCAAGTTTTTTCCGGGAAGTTTGTGTAGCCTGTGTGCAAGGGGAGAATAAACTGGTAGGCTTGGAGTAATTGTAGAGACTGACGAAAGTAAATTTGCGAGAAGGATGTGCCATTGAGTGAGGCCTGTAGAAGGACAGTGGTTATTTGGAGACATGGAGAGACAAAATTGCAAAACAATTTTTGTTGTTCCACTAGAGAAAATAGACAGAGATTCTTTACTGGCAGTTGTAATAATAATTAGTGTTATTTGCTTCACATCCCACTTACAACTTCTACGGTTTTCAAAGATGCTGAGGTGCTGGAAATTACTCACTCAGGAGGTTTTTTACATACCAGTAAATCTACCGACTGACGTATTTGAGCACATTCAAGTACCACAGGACTGAGCCAGGATCAAACCTGCCAAGTTGGGGTCAGGAGGCTAGCACCTCAACCATCTGAGTCACTCAGCTCGGCTTACTGGCAGTTATCAAGGAGTGGATACTGTCAGGTGGTGTGTTGGAAGATGTACAACTGTTCGGAGTATGATGGATTCATGCATCTTCGTGTGAAACACTCTCTTGATTTCGTGAACACGAAGAAGAGTGGTCACTTGCATACCCAGAACATAGAAAACAGGTGGAAACACTTGAAGCACAGCAGCTATATATAGTTACACAATTCGGCAGGATGAAACACCACTTTGTGACATATCTTGCTGGATCCCTGTTCAAGAGCTCTTTCCCCCTAGAACATACAGTGCACCAATTTCTTACCACTGCTGCGGTGCTCTACCCTCCTCTGCACAAAGGTAAGTTTGATATAAAATCATTCCTGTCCTGTATTCATCATTTTATACATCCAGTTTCTTTGTGTTTTTACTCTGCCGGGGTTGGTGATACAATCTAGTTACTCGGATTGACGTGAATGACCTCACATGTGACTTAACACTGGCCAATAAGAATGCAAGTGTGTAGTTTAGCAATGGACGATGGCGAGTGCTTCCTTTCCTTATTGGTTACAAAAGTAAATGCAATTTTTGAGGCAGGATGGTGGGTTCCAGGACATCGCAATGAATATATCTCTCTTCTGAAAGGAATTCCAAATATACCGGGCAAGTTGGCCATGCTGTTAGGGGCACGCGGCTGTGAGCTTGCAGCCGGGAGATAGTGGGTTCGAATCCCACTACCGGCAGCCCTGAAAATGGTTTTCCGTGGTTTCCCATTTTCATACCACGCAAATGCTGGGGCTATACCTTAATTAAGACCACAGCCACTTCCTTCCAACTCCTAGGCCTTTTCTATCCCATCGTTGCCACAAAACCTATCTATGTTGGTGCGGCGTAAAGCCACTAGGGAAAAAAATTCCAAATAAGATTTGCTTAAATTCTACTTCTTAATAATGCTACTAAGGTTGGTAAGTACGGGCAGTAGTTCTACCTCAGGATCACAAAACATTATACAACTATCATTATGAGAGTACAACAGCCATAGTGGGAATGAATGAAGGATCAACAACAAAATCGGGGAATACCTAAACCACAAGAGAGCTAACAGGAATGGAGAGTGCGTGAGATCTGTGAAGAAAATAACATTAAACCTTAAATCAACAACTTTCAAACACCTTCCCAGTAAAGCCAAAACATGGAAATGTCCCAACCCAAAGCAAATACAGTAGAGAGAATATGCGACACTTTCGGATTTAACCTTGTTAAAATGGGAGACAGGTCGCAAGTGGCGCTCCTAGTGGCTTGATCTGAAAATTCTCGCTAAATTCAAATATCAATGGAAATGTATATACGGAAATGGATAAATAAATTTTGTCTAGAAAGAAAGTGTTATTAAGATATTAACTTCCATGTTGCTAAAGCAATTCTGGATAAATGAATGAAAAATTATTTAACTGGTTATTATTTAAAGACTGAAATTAGACACATAATCAAGATGTGATATGGACTGCTGTGACAGGGCTTGATCTTTCATTTATGCATTACATTTTTAGCTTTATAATTCCTGCCTGAACGTTCATGGCTAGATTTTTCTTTTTTCTCTTTTAAAAGCACTGTATCATCATATTAAAACACTTGTCAACAAAAGTATCGGCACATTCCTTACACACTCGATTCAATGAATTTACATTTAAGAGCTTGACAATTTTCCTTTTGACTTGAAGCCCCACTAACAGAAAGAAAATCTATAAATTTAGCCTCAAAAACATTCAAACTTTCCCTACAGGCAATACTTGCCATAATGCCATTACATTAGGGTAAAGCAAATTTGCATCATTGTATTGTTTCAACAAAATATGTACATTTCTTAAATCACCCATAATTCTTCATTGCTTGACAACACATTATGGCATTCCAAATGGGGTAACTTGGAACACAACCATCCACATTCATATGCATTTGTATTTTCCCGAATTAAATGAAACCCACAGATCACACCTACAACAACTCATCGGTATTGAAGGTTAACTGCTGCACTATACTATAAAATATGCATATTATATTTTAAGCCAGTTAAAATATGGGTTGAGCATGTCAGAAGATTATGAAGTACTATAAAAATCTCTTTGTCACTAGAAGAAAATATTTGCAAACACAATATTACTTACATTTTCTCGTCAGGAGGGCAACGGAAGAAAAACCACGCATTCTTCTCTACTTCATAGTTACAGCAGCCAAACACAGCACATACCTTTCCCCTCTTGTTGAGAGGAGATATCAAGGAATGACACACGCTACTATTTAATTATGTCAACTCACTGAAAACGCATAAATAACACCAAAAACTTCACACACAAATTCACATGCTCTTATGACAGAATCAGTAGTTCTCAGTCAATCCGCTAAAGAGAGCTTTAATAGGTGTCCCTCCATATCTCACTGAGTGTTGCGTATTGTCTCTACTGTATTTGCCCAAAGCCAGTTGGAACTCTACTGTTGGCAGTCCTGATGATTGTTTCTGGTGGTTTCCAATTTTCACACCAGGCAAATTCTGGGGTTGTATATTAAGGCCATGACTGCTTCCTTCCGACTCCTAGCCCTATCCTATCTCATTGTCGCCATAAGACCTATCTGTGTTGGTGCGACATAAAGCAAATTGTAAAAAAAAATAGACACACAGCATGAGGATGAAAGATTACTGAACTGAGAATAAAGCTCACCAGACATAAGAACCACACGGTTCCTACTCAGCCTAAATTATTCCCCACCAACCAAACAGCTGTAGTATAACAGGACATGCTGTACTTGGATAAACTGTGTGAGGTTGTGTACAGTACGTGAACCTTTCCTTGAGCCCTAGTTCCCATTCAGCACTATGGAGCTCAGGGCTCAACAAAAGGTTCACGTACTACAGAAGTAACATTTCATTCACTTTATATTTGTTGAAAATGAGCTTAGGTTTTGAATTGTGATTTGAAGTGAGATATTTGTGCTTTAGGTGAGGTTTGGAAAACATGTTACGCCCCCTCTCACACCAGGGGATTTGTGATGGCCGTAGCACTCAAGATGCTATAAACACTTTGTACTCAACCTCATATTGACCAAGGCACGTCGCCACAGTACCATAGCTACGTTCCTTGATATTCAACGCGCATATGACCCTATTCCATTACATATGTTATAGGATTGTCTTTCTGCTAAAATTTTCCCACCTGGTTTTATTTCCCTTTTACAGCAATTATTTACATACCGTAATCTTATACTACAACCGTCTCAACATCCTATTTCTAGTCCACAGACGTCCAATGGCTTGCCACAAGGGGAAATTTTCTGCGGGGAATTTTTGCTCTTTACATGAGCGACTTTGACAGCTTAACAACGCGCTCCAACCGCATAATAGCGTACGTTGACGATATTGTTCTTTACCTATCTCACACCAACATCGATACATGCCGTGAGCGAATGTCACAACTCCTAAGTAAGGCTACCTCGTGGTTGGATTCCCATGGCCTTCAGCTTGCAATATCCAAATGCTCAACGATGACCTTCACCCATCGCCGTAACTGTGACTGGAACCCAAGATGGCGGCCGGTGCAGTGTGAGTGTTAAGTGCTCTCTGTTATATCCTATGAAAACAGCAAGAACAACCGCATCTAGGTACGAACTCGGTCACAGAAAACATTTGTACAGTGTTCTAGATGAAATATATCACTAAAACATGACACTTAAAGTTAATCAACTGAATGACTTCCAAGCTCGCCTAGCAGCAGCGACACTACTACCAACCCATGACAAGAAATACAGGGCCTGGCTGCCGACTTTGAAACCTTCAAGGACCAAGTGACCACTGAAATTGTCGAACTAAGGACTAAGGTATCGACGATAGACGAGACTCTAACCCGTCATGAAGAAATGATTGACGATTTGGCTCAGTATAGCCGTCGTAACTGCTTCCTACTGCATGGAGTTGCTGAGGAACCTGATGAAGATGCGTATAAAAAAGTTAAAGACTTCATTAGGGATAAGCTACAACTGGACATCTCAATAGGAGACACTGACCGTTTCAAGATCGTAACCGGGTTTGGAGAGTTAAAAACCTAAATTAATGTAATCTAAATTTCTAATAACTGAATCGCTTACGAGTATCCGGAAACAGATCCTAAACAGAGCTAAGGATATCCTAGGGCATAACCAGATATGGACAGTCGATGGACGCACAGTAGTGTTACTACATAATGGAAGGAAAGAATATATTAGTACTGTAGGTGACTTGAACAGAATTCTAAACTCAGCAGGTGTAACAGTGAATTAAGGTTTAAGTCTTAAAATGTTCAGTAGTTTTCATGTGTATATATTTGTGTGTGTGTCTGAGTGTGTGCGAATTGAGTCAGCGAATGTACCTGGGAAATTCTCGGTAAGTATTTCTTTAGTTATGCATGATAATGGCTAAGACTAATGAGCCTGTGCTTGTAGCAGATGAGGAATTCCTGCATGCCATTGACCCGGATGTATTCCAAGACAATGACAACCCTCTTTCACAATCACCAGTAGCTCCCCTACCCCAATCCGAGCTCACAGGAATCCTATTGAAACGTGCCTTGTCACAGTTTCCTAGAACCCTGCAATGTTCCCACATTAACTGTTTATCACTTTTAAGTCACTTTGACGAAGTCCGTTCTATAATTACTGATACAAATATGCATTTAATGGGTCTGAGTGAAAGTTGGTTGACTAACAGTATCAGTTCCGTGCTTGTAAAAATTGATGGGTATACTTTATTCAGGAATGACCGCGCAGGTAAACGAGGCGGTGGTGTTTCAGTGTACTGTAGAGATGACATTAAGAGCAAAATAATCTGTACATTTCCCCCCAATGACACTCCACATACTGAATATATATGTTCCTTGAGGCGATTGTCAACCACCAGATAGTGTTAATAGTAGTAGTATATAAGCCACCCAAGGTAAGTGATATAGAGGCACTTAAAGCGGATCTGCTGAAACTTATACCAGGTTACGAACACATCATAATCCTCGGTGATTTTAACAAAAATCTCCTGACCCAGACTAGTGACTCGGACCGAATTCGCAGGCTGTTCATTTCAATGGACATGACCATCTTACCATTAGACGCAACTAATCACGTACACACACGTAACGGCTCAACCCACACTCTAATTGACTACTTAGTGACAAATAATCCCCATAAGGCTGTCAAGCACGGTCAAATCCCTGTCCCTGGTATCTCTACACACGATCTTATCTATCTCTCATACTCACTGCGGGTGTCGAAGTGTAAAGCTAAGTATGTAAACTACGGAGACCTGAAAAATATAAACTTAACTCTACTACAATATGATGCATATAATTTGCCTTGGGATGACATACGACAATTGTACGACGTGAATTTGAAAGTACATCAATTTAACTCCTTATTGTTAGGACTCTATGACAAGCATGCTCCCGTTCTGCAGGCAAGGGTTACTCGCTCTCCTGCTCCGTGGTTAAACACTGAGATAAAAGCAACAATGGCTCGCTGTGATGCTTTGTTTTGCCGGTACAGAGCAACAAAAGAGCAAACGGATTTCGAACAAAACTGTCGTCTACAGAACAAAACGAAACAATCAATTAGAAACAGTAAATTTAAATATATGAGAAATCAAACCGAAAATCTCAATACACGTAATGCGTGGAATCAGTTACGTTCAATAGGAATAGGAAAAATTAAAGAACCTCATATTCCAACAATATCGTTGGACACACTTAACTCTCATTTCACTGGTAAACAAATCAAAGAAACTCGACCCCAATCCGGAATCCCGTTACACGAAGATGGCAATTACTTGAATATTGAAGCAACATTCTCATTGCGAACTGTCAATATAAACAAAGTAAAACGAGTCTTAAATGCCATTAAATCTCAAGCAGGAGCAGATCATATTCCAATAGGCTTCATAAAAAATGTCATCGGCGCAATATTAGCGATCATTACTTATATCTTCAATTACTGTATAAATTCAGGAACTTTTCCAGACATTTGGAAGGATGCTCTAATGATTCCAGTATTAAAGAATACCACATCAAATTATCCATCAGACGACCGCCCTATATCAATACTCCCTCCGCTTGCGAAAGTCCTTGAATGACTAATTCACGAGCAACTAACTGAATATCTCACAAATCATTCACTACTAGACCCGTTGCAACCTGGCTTCAGGAAGGGCCACAGTACGACGACAGCACTCCTTCGGGTAACAGATGATATCAGGCTTGCTATGGATAAGTGACAGGTAACGGTAGTCACGCTCCTTGATTTTAGCAGTGCATTTGATACAGTCAACATACAACTACTCATTTTAAAATTGCTCTCCCCTGGCGTCGACCAGAATGCGCTCAATTTCTTTATATCCTACCTCACAAATCGTCGTCGGTGTGTCTCAGTAAACGATGTTATGTCCAAATGGGCTATCAGATTATCTGGCGTGCCTCAAGGATCTGTGCTTGGACCTTTATTATTCAGCCTGCATATCAATGATAATTCATCCCCACTTGTCCACTGTAAATACCATCTGTATGCTGATGACCTACAGGTATATTAGCGTACCAGTGTAGATAGTATATGCGAAGCGATCCAGCATATGAATACAGACCTACGACGACTCACAATGTATGCCAGGAACAATGCCTTACTCATCAACTCACGAAAGACCCAAAGCATTATAATTGGACACAAAAAAATTATTATGTGCTCTAAATAATAATCACAATCCTCCTCCAATTACCATTGATCATACCGAAGTGCCATACTCCAAGATTGTTACAAACCTTGGGGTCACCTTAAATGAGATTCTGACCTGGAATGAGCATGTAACTAATGTGTGCAGAAAAGTACATGCATCAAGTTATCCTTTGAAGCGCCATAAAAATGTTCTCCCACTGGACCTTAAATTAAATCTCGTACAAACACTTCTATTTCCAATCTTTGACTACTGTGACAGTTTATTGACTGACCTAACCTGTGAACAAGCAACAAAGCTACAATGTGTACAGAACTCTTGCATTCAATATGCCTTCCATCTCCGACATGATGCTCATACAACACCATACTACAAAAAGTTGGGATGGCTAAGTTTAAATGACCGTAGAAAAACGCACCAAATGACTCTCGTCTATCAGTTGCTTTCTTCAAACAGCCCCACCTATCTATCATCCAATTTTAGGCTTCTTTCTTCGTTCCTCAAAATTAACACTCGTTCCGGATCACTACTTGAAATAGCACCGCATCGAACAAATACCTACAGCCACTCATTCCTGGTCTCTGCTTCGAGGTTATGGAATACGATCCCGGATGATAAGAAAAGGTCTTGCTCATCCAGGACATTTAAAACGGCCTACCGTAAATTCCTCCAGAGTATAATACAGTTGACTGGAATGAATGTAAGAGTGAATGATGTGTGAATGAAACCAAAAGTTACGTACTAGATTTAAGTTCTTAGGCTACCCCATTTACGTCCTTACTACTCTCATTTAAGGCTATAGACTGTTTGTAGAAATAGACTACATAGTAACATCAATTTTAGTACACTCAGATTGTAACATACTAATATTCAGTTAATTTATTTTAGCCTTATATTTGAATGTTTTCCTTTAAGCTAGTTGTAGATATATTCTTTAGGTTATAAGTTGATATACTTTTTTTGTTATTATCCACTCTCTCTTTATCCTATAATTTTTCATCAGTAGTAACCTTAATTAATTGTATTATTGTAATTCCTTGTAATTGATTACAATGATATTTTAGATTAATATTGTAAAATTAAAACATGTATTTGGTTAAGTGTAAAAGAGGGCCAAGAGCCCTAACTTCGCAGATAAATAAATAAATAAATAAATAAATAAATAAATTCTATCCCTCTCTGTACCCCTCACAATTACACTACATTTAGACCACAAACTAACCTGGACTCACCATATTAAATATTTACATCACAAACTACTCCTTATTTAAATATCCTCCGAACTGTCACACGCAGAAATTGGGGTGCAGACCCGGCCATCGCTCTTTCTTTATATAAGGCCACCCTCCGTTCCTATATGGACTATGGTGCCCATGTCCTAGATATGGCTTGTAACACTACTTTAGCACATCTAAATACAATACAATTCAGCGTGCTTCGCATTTGTCTTGGTGCTCTTCACACAACGCCTACTAACGCATTACTTGTGGAAGCTGGAGATACCCCTCTTAAAAATACGGCGTCTTATGTTAACAACAAAATACCTCTTTAAGAAATTTGCCATCATCGCTACTCCCCTCATTCCAAAATTACAACTATTGTTTGAACTTTCTGCCTCTCCCTGTCACTGTCTTCCGAAATTTCCGGCACTATATCACGCATATAGTTTTTTTAGATGGATAACTTGATGCTCTTGCACATGCATACACTGCCGTATTACTCTTTATCTTATGAATGTTTCATTCATCGCCCTTATATCTTCCTACTGCTTCTCATTATTGCCGCGATGACATTCAGCACTGTACACAGGTACAGATTCACAAAAAATTATGTGTCTCCCCCTTTACCAGTACTGTTCGTATATACACAGATGTCATCGACTGGCGTTGGAGCAGCCTTTTTTGCTGTTCAACCTCAGTTTGCCCAACAAATTAGATTACCTAATCACTTCTCCATTTATTCTGCTGAACTTTTTGCCGTACGACAAGCTCTCCTTTATGTTACGCAACATAATTATGCAAAAGCAACCATCTACACTGATTTTATGAGTGTATTACAATCACTCTCCTCCACCTTCTTCTCATACAATTGGTATCTACATAACGTAAAACATTTAATTTACACCCTCGAACATTCAATCGTCTACCTTACTTTGGTATGGGTGCCAGTACATATTGGAATTTATGGAAATGAACGAGCCGATACTTATGCAAAGCAAGCAGCACATCTTCCACTTCCCGCCTCCACTACAGCCATTCCAACCACTGATTATTTCATACATGTCATAAACAAGGCTCACGCAGAATGGCAAGATACTGCCAAGTACAAAAGTAGATCGTACTACCAACTACAACCTCTTATTCCCCTACAACAGTGCTTCTTAACAGGCCAGTATTCCAGATGACATATTACTACTATTATCCATCTATGATTTAATCATGTCCTTACTCCACTCTATAAATATCGATTTCATCTGACAACTCACCCCTTTTGTGAATGTGGTTACCCCGATGGTGATGCTAACCATATCTTTTTCCAATGTCCTTTATATCGTTCAGCGTGCCGTTTTTTACTCCGCCTTGTTCAGCACAAAATTTTCATTGCCTACCAGTATTTCTTGTTTATTCTATAATCTGACATCCCCTGCAATTTTACTAATTACCACTTTTCTTGATGACTCCATCCTCACTTTATAACTTGCTATCATATCACTCTTTCATTTGTCTTTTGTTGGTATGCTCCTAGATTCCTTTGTGTCTATAACCTGATCATTTATTTTTGTGGTGACTATTTCTTCGCACTCAGTTATTCTTCTATTTTTGTTACTGAAGCTGCTTACTACCTTTTCTATGAAGCTTAGCCCTTGCATACGATACCGTTACAGCTCTATGAGTTAATCAAGTCTATAATATGTTTTCTGTCGTGTGTATAATATGATGCTCCCATTTGTTTATTTATTTATATTTATACACATATCTGTACGGTGTTTTATAACTCTCATAAGAATATTGACTGGACGAAAATTACAAGGAGCTCAACACAACATTTCAAGAAGAAGAAGATTTGTGGTGGTTGTGTGGTGTGCTGTGAACGAGGGAGGGTAGCGGTCATGGTCTATACAAAGAACTGGCCTGGCATTCGCCTTAATGAAAGAAAGGGAAAACAGAAAACCATTCTCAGGACAGTCGATGGCAGGAACAAACAACATGCTGTTTCCCGAATGCAGAGCAGTTGAGATACAGTAGAACCGTGGCCACCATTTGGTGACCAAGTGACAATGAGAAACAAAAACTCTGTTGTCAACATTGCCTCCATTAACATGACAACATTTTTTGCAATGCCAGAACTAATGTGAACCTTGAACTCAAGAAAAAATATCCTGTAGATGGAAGAACATAATAATGAACGGAGTTGGGAAGTAGCCTAATTATAAAGATTATATTTTTAGAAATTTTTACTCATAATTTTTACTTTATATAACCCACAATTTTTACTCATAAGGTACTTCTGAAAATAAAACTTTTCATAACATTTTAATAATTGTTACATTGCATCGAGAGCTTGGCAACTTCGGAGCTCCAGCACTCGTGAGGCATCGCACCAAGGTATATTCCAGGATATGATGTGCACTCGTTCATTTACATGCAGGTCGCCGTGGTTGCTAGTTGAGATGGTGGTGCTGGTGGTGGTGATTATTGTTTTAAGAGGAAGTACAACTGAGCAACCACTTCTATTAACAATAATCAGAAGGTCTGACTTTCTGAAAATTGAAGGTATCAGCAAAAGGAAAGGAAAGGGCATGAAAGGCATGAAAATAGACTCCGTATGCCTTGAAATCCTAATACCGTTAAGGTCAGGAAAGAATAATACTTGAACAAGGGAGGTCAGATAGGAAAAACAAAGCTGAGGGCACTGACACAGGTAAGTGGAAGCAATGCCCTGACTCACCTAATGAAACTGTGGTCGCTCGTGAGTTGAGAGTCATCTCTTACGACAGGCAGGGGATACCGCAGATATTATTATACTACCTCCACCTGCAAGGGTTACGTGGTCATGAATGGAGCCGGAATAAACGCGTGATGGTGAAAGTGTTAAGGCGTTTCCATTCCCATATTATAAATAAATATTTTGAATTAGTTATCCTGAAAATAATGAAAACATGATACTGGCATGCAAATTTTTCTTGTGAGCAATCACTTTGAAAGTCTGACTAGACTCACGAAGTGATAGTAGCCACTTAATGTCTCTATGGAAAGGTACACAAAATGAAGTAATGTATATTTCCGTGCAAATGTCGGTATTATTCCATCCCATGTGAAAAAAAGTGTCTATGATTTCCCAAAGACTCAAGTTCTGTGAAGTAAATGGAACTGTACTTGTAATTTTTCTGATTACTTTTTGAGAAAGTAATTAGTAATTCTAAATGAGTAATTATTTTGCCAGGTAACTGTAATTGAACCTTTTTTTTTTTTTTTTTTTTACCGGTAGCTTCTTTTCTCCATCTATGATTATAAAGAGCCCCATAGACAGTCTGTCTTACTGTCCATCTTGGCTGCGCAGTTCTAAGGTGACAGGTAAGACGGAACACAGAAGAGGACACAGGCGCTCTGTTTTGCTGTCAGACTTGCGATCAGTTTTCACTAGTCATGCATGGATAACATGAAGAGGAACTTCTAATTTACACCGCTCTAGCATTAGCTTTGAGATCAAAAGCTAAAAAGAAAAGGGCTAGATCAAAATGGGCAAAATCTTGGTTACGTAAACGAGATAAACTGTCGCATATAAATTTAATGAAAGATTTAACTCTTGAACCCAGGTGACTGGTACCATTATTTGAGGATGGACAGTGAAACGTATTTACACCTTCTTCACTTGATACCGCCCCATATCAGAAAGAGCGACAGTGCAATGAGACGGGCAATAACACCGCATGAACGACTCAGCGTCACACTTCGTTTCCTAGCAACCGGAAGAAGTTATGAAGATCTGAAATTTTCTGCTGCAATTTCAGCCCAGTCTGTGGGAGTAATTATTCCTGAGACTTGCGCTGCAATATATAAGGTGCTGAAGAAACAGTATTTCAAAGTAAGTAAAATTTATTTATATCTTGTACAAGGTAAAAGGAAATATATTTCATGTTAATTTAATATAAAACAAGGTATAATGTATGCTTAGAGTACAATAAAAAAGAATTATATAACGGAGTGTGAAAATTAACAGTCTTCGTCCAACCAACCTAAAAACAAAAAAATATAATTAATTACATTGGGTTAAATTATATTTTAGTTGCATGATTTAATAATAATAACAACAATAATAATAATAATAATAATAATAATAATAATAATAATAATAATAATAATTTTATTTTGTTTCAGTTTCCAACAAAAGAAGATGAATGGATATGTATTGGACAGCAGTTTGAAAGAAAATGGAATTTTCTAAATTGTTTGGGTGTGGTTGACGGAAAACATGTAAAAACAACCCCACCAGTTGGAAGTGGATCATACTATTGGAATTACAAAGGTTTCAACAGTTTAGTTTTAATGGCAGTTGCGAATGCTAATTACGAGTTCATATATCGTGATATTGGAACAAATGGCCGAATTTCAGATGGAGGGGTCATATAGAACACAGCATTTTATTCCAAACTAGTAAATGAAAATCTTAATCTCCCCTCACCTAGGAAACCTGAGGGTGCTACATACGAGTTGCCTTATGTGTTTATCGGGGATGAGGCATTCGCGTTACGTAAAGACTTTTTAAAACCTTTTCAGTCAGAAAGACCTTACAAATAAAGGAAGAATTTTTAATTACAGTTTGTCAACGGAGGGTTATAGAAAATGTGTTTGGAATAATGGCTTCAAGATTCTGCATATTCCACACAGCAATGAATTTCAGATAGGATCGAATAGAAATAGTTGTCTTGACTTGTGTTTTACACAATTATTTACGTCGTTCATGCAGTTCCTATGCGGCTGACATAGGGGACGAAATGGAAGAGAACTTAAAACATTTTAACACCGTTACAATGTGGGCAGAGTAGGCATCATGGGGAAGAGGGCAAAATTGTGAGGAACAAATTCATGAGTTATGTAATGAAGGTCAAGTGCCATGGCAAAATACAGTGATCAGCTGATTCCTTTACCAGTGTTGTGAACATATTATTTTTTTAAACAAGATTAAAAACTGCCTACCTCAGTAACAGTTATCACTGAAGAAAATTTGCGAAGAGGTGTCCCACCAAGACGTTGCGATTAGAGGTGTGGGACGATGGCTAAGGACATACGTAATCATGTGGTGTGCTTGTTGATGGTGGATAGGGAGGATCAGTTAGGCCTACAACTTGTGATGTCCTATTCAATGTGCCCATCTGTGCTTCTAAAAGTATGTCATTCGTTACTTTTCTGCAGAACACTGCCATTTCGTTGGGAAGGCTTTCCAGCTCTTGTGCAAAATGCTTGCCATATGCAGAGAATTTCCCGTCACTGGACTGCAACTTCGTAGCGACCAAATTCAGTACCTCATCAGACTGATCAAGCCTTATTCTTTTTCTGAATGACTGCCTTGATGAACATCCTCCTGACAGTGAAACTTCTGAATTTGATGAACTCACACTTATCAACGTCGTCATCATCAACCTATGAAGAAGTAAATACAGATATTAAACTTTCTGTTCTATATATTTTTATATTTTGATGTAGTGTGTACTATTGTAAAATAAAATTTGTTTAATAAGTAAAAGCATATCTTATGATTTAACATTTAGAACATAATTATTATTATTATTATCATCATCATCGTTATCTCTCCTCACCCGGGAAGCCTGATGTATTGTCGGCACACTTTTTCTGGATACATTTGTGAACGGGGGTGAGGAGTTCCGGTAGTGCTGCCAACTGAATGAAAACGAAATCTGAATTGAATCTAGAATATGGTCGGTCGATATGCAGTTTCTAAACCATTATTATCTTAAACCAACAACTGTGTCACATACACATTATATAACATTTTTCGATGCAAATCTTGTTCCTAGCATGAATTCTATAGTTTGGCTTTACTGTGTAAACAACAACAGTTCTAGTACGTAAAGTGTATGCCAGATGTTGCATGGCGATGCTTCAGTGATTCATAGTTTGTGTTTCAAAGGTTGCAAGTACGATTCTCGAAGATTGCCGAGGTCGACCGATTCAGCACTAGAGTGTAAATGTATCCAGAAAAAGTGTGCCGATAATACAAATGTAGTGTAGGGGCGTTCATCAAATCTGTACGGAGAGTCAAACTCTGGCCCCGAGGACGGCAGCAAATTGGCTAACCATTACACTACGGAGGTGGGTAACGTTAATTTATAATCTTCTCCAAAAATAATAATTATTATCTTCCGCATATTTCATCCTGGCTCATTTGGATTTTTGGGCGGGAGTTTAAGGCCAGATGCCCTTCCTGACGCCACGTAGGTTTTCAGATAAAAATTCCACCCTGAAGTCATGGGGATTTAAAACCTGCACGCCTGGGTGAGAAGCCAGCAGCTAAGCCACTGCGTTATCACGCCCCCAATAAAAATTAAAATAATACAGCAGAATCGGACATAACTCGGACTCTCTCATGTCTCCTGTCTCAGCAATAAATATTCAATTAACATATAACTGGAGTATAATTTAATATAATTGCGGTGAGAATTTTTCAGTGCTGAAAACAAGTTTTGCACACCCTCAGTGTTGAAAGGAATTTTGCAGATCCCTGTACTATTTCTGGATGTGGAATCCCACGAATCCTCCACATAAATACCCTAGGGATGATATCATCTGCAGTAAGGAATGAAGGCTAAGTATTTCCTTATGGCCATTCGAACAGAGCAATAGCAGGTGAATAAAAAGAAGAAATACGCTGTGACCAATATATCAGAAATAATGAAACGAGTTAAAGATGGAGAGACAAAGGCACGCATATTCAGTGTATTAGACAAATGCAGTCAGATAGCGAGTATCTCCATTTGTTACATCTCTCATCGATTAAGCACTATGTATATATCCTATATGTAGAAACATACTCAACAATTCCAGCAGGGTGACTATTTCAGAATGCACAGTTCTTGAATCAGTTAAGATCTTTTTAAATTCAGTATAAATAACATGCATTTTATTCCTTATTTAGAGACACACTATTGTAACAGTGCTCAGTAGCGGCGACTAAGGGGGGCAGTTGCCCCCCCCACTTTGTAGAGAAAACGTTATTTTTATTCCATTTTAGCTGGCTGAAACTAGGAATTATAAATAAAAACAATGTGTGCAAATTTTTAATTATTAACAAATTATTATCGAAAATACGCATAAATGTCGTTCGTTTGTATAGCGCCACAGCAAGTAGTGGAGACTTCGCAAATGCTATGAGGAAGGGTACCAGGGGTATATTTTTTGCCAAGGTCATGGACACGGAGGTATGATTTACCTGCTTGCCGCGTGATTCGTCAGTCTGGCGGCAGTCACTCTAATATTGTCTGTTAGTTTCTTAGAGTGTAGCCAAATACTAAATGATTTTTTTAATTTTATAATTACGCCATACTTCTATTTAATTGTAATAAGTGTGTAATATTGTTTCTTTGGTGAAAGTATAGTATTGAATCAAAATCTCATAAAACTATTATTGCCGCACTTAAGTTAGTAAACTGTCAACCTTTACCTTCCTGTCAAAATTAGCTCAAAGATCACCAAAAACTTACCATATTGTAGCTTTTTTGTTGAGTTTTGATGTGTATAACACCCCGCCTGCTATATCCCTCAAACCGGCTACTTTCTATTGCCTGCATTTTTTTTTTTGCCCCCCTATTTCTAATCCCCAATCGCTGCTACTGACAGTGCTTATCAAAACTGAAATCTATCACTAAATACTGGTACCGTTAGTTTATTTATGCTTACCTCTTTTGGGAAATCCAAACTGCTCACACTCTGTCTGGGAAGTTCTTGATCCACTAAAAACAATAGATCCTCGTAGAACCATGAACTTGGTACCATATATAACTGTCATCTGTACCATTGCCTGACTTCTGAGACTCCTTTACTTTCTTCAGTTCTTTTCGAGAACAACTTCGAAGTGAATTAATTGTTTTTACCACTGCTTCTTTCGTAGCTTCGGGATCAATTTCCGACAACTTTATGCGTAACTGTTCATAAGCAACATTTTTTTTTTGTTTCTAACCGTGTACTCTTTACTTTTGATTTTCCACAAGCACGGATTACAACGGTATAGCCATATGAATTCCATTAGAAACACTTGAGGCATGATTCTTAAATCCGATATTATGTCCTACAAGCGAACTGCGCTGCAGGGGCAATTGGTTAAAACTGACGCTAAGCCTGAAGACCCCACACACGCTCCATCTTTCTCTCCGACTTACCTGTACATGCACAGAAAAATCAGGCGCTGCCAGATTCACTTCGAGCCAAGCCTAAGACGGTACAGGGATCTGTTGAGGACGAGTTCGACAGCCGTAGCGGAAGGACGTGTTCCTCTCGCTCGCTCTCTCTCTCCTCGCCAGGCGCTCTGTACTTTCCCAGTACTAGTCAGGCAGCTGTACTTGTTAGTACATCTCCGAAAGAGCATTGTCTACTGTCTGTACTTTTAAGTACGCAGTACGAGCATTGTCAGGAAGCACTTTAGTGCTATTCTCTTTCAGATTTTTATTTCAGGAAGCAACAGGCACGATGGAACTTCAAGACGACCTACCAGAGAACTTCAAGGTTGCAGTAGGGGAGATTGTTCTCTGGGTCGACCACAGGACCGTCCCACTGAACCACGCCACACCTGCGCTGCTGGTGCAGTACCGACCTGGGAAGGACACCTACAGGGAGTCCTACATCATCATCGAGCTCCTCACGAGGCTCGAAGGGGCCACAGGGAAGGAGCTCTCCCCCGACGCCGTCGAGAACATCGAGAACTGGGCGATAATTATTCGCCCCACGGACCCAGGCCAGATCAGCCGCTACGAGAGGAGCTTCTCTGCTTACTTTCAGGTCACCCGAATACCAGGCAAGAGGAACTACACTACCGGCAATGGCAGCCAGGAGACTGCCACACAGACGGAGCCGAGGAATGAGGACGACGGCGGCGCTCCCGAGCATCGCGACGGCGCGACCCCAGTTGGAAAGCTGTACTTTACGAAGTATACGCAGACCAACAAGGCCGCCAACCAGGATCGTCGACCCCCAACCAAGATGAAGTGGACGCAGACGCAGGCCTACCAGGAAGGGCCTGTTACCCGGGCGCAAACCAGGAAAGCGCTCGTGATGGTGGAAAGCAGCACAGCAGTGGAGAAGGACGCCCCTTGGTGTTCTGATGCTGCTGCCCAGGCACAGCCTGCCTGCATGTCTGTCGAGCTGCAGACCTCGATGTGCGCCCAACAGGACAGGGAACGCATTCGAGTGCTAGCACTGACCGAAGCCGCCGCCGCCAGCCAGGAGAAGGAAGAAGACGGCGACACAGTAGAGCCACCAGCTACCCCGGGGTCACCAAGCTGGGAGGAGGGCCACCAGGACGAGGCCTCTTCCCCTGCCGAGAAGAAACCTCCGGGAAGAAGAAGAAGACAACGCCGGACCAGGAAGCAGAAGGCGACGCCGGCCCATCAGGAGAGGACTGCCCAGCTGCAACCCAGGACTGCTCCCAGGACAGCAGTCGACCAAGGAACCAATCAGGAGAGGACCTCAGCAGGTAGCGGCAGTCAGGTGAGAACAGAACGTCCCCCTCAACAGCTCTTGCAGTGTTTCCGCTGTTTGAGGTGGGGCCACCGACAGGTCAGCTGTGGGCTCCAAGTAAGGTGCAACCGTTGTGGTGGTGATCACCATTACACGGCCTGCGCTACACTTAGGGAGGCGCCGGTGTGCGCCAACTGCGCGGGGGGCCACCCGGCCTCCCATCGCAGTTGCCCTGTATACCGGGCCATGGCCCGGGCAGAGAGGAAGGAGGCCCGGCGCCATGTCCCACTACCATCCAGCAGGTCCCCGCCTCGGCGGGCTTGGCCTCATTCTCCGGGATTGGAGACTGGGTACGAGGGACCTCAAGGGGGTCGGGCGGTGCGGCAGGCACTAGTGGCTATTGCCGCATGGCTCGGCAACCGGCACGGCCCACGCTAGTCACAGCAGTGCCCAGAAGGACTGATCCCCTGAATAACTGGAATGGCGAGGAATAGGCTTATGACTGTGCATGATACCTATTCCCAACTAACACAATTACATGGACCTCTCCAGAACCACATCCTTGCATGTGCTATCTACAAAATGTCAGGTTTTACATGTAGGCACCTTTCTATTTCTGCCTATGTGGTTTTGTCCTGACCCTTACTACCTGATTACACCACTATTGATACCCACCACCACATCTGGCCTGGCAGCATGCAGAGCATGGGGACAGGCAGATATTCCTGTAGTATCACACTTCCACTCCTCAATGCTATCTTTTTCTTCTTAGAACCAATAGCGTGTCGGAGGCCATGTAGATTGAGTCGATGGTCACGCGGGGGGAGCGGGCGTCGGGGGCCCCCCCGAAAAAGAAAACAAAAAAAAAAAGGTACAGGGATGAAAATTGTACCACACATGGGTCCATCTTACTTGTCATCTTAGAACTGCGCAGGTAAGACGGACGCTAATAGCGCGCACTATCTTAACGAGTGACTCACTTGAACTGAGCAATCGGCAGTCGCCACGGTCCACACGTTGCGATAAAACTGTGCAAACGTAATCGACACAGTTTTATTGGTTAGAAAAATGAACTTGCTCCGATGAACTGTGCAAGCAGAAATAACTACAACGATTTACCATCTACACGTGAGATAAATCTCCGCAGTTCGGTAGGTGCAGTTAAATCGCACAGTTATACAGTAACGTGCGTAGCCGCCTTAAGAGAAAGAATCTAACGGCGCCCTGTAGGTGGTTTCTGGCGTAATGCGACTTCTTGTACACTGTCATTACGTTATGTTATTTCTCTAAGATTATATTAAGTAAGAAATTATGATTTCTTTCATTTTATGCTGTGTGCACAACCTCTATAATACCACGATTGAATTGGAGTCTCAGTCATTTGCCACTCTTGTAAAGCTCTACAAAATCTATGGGGCCCTTAAAGTTGTGTAGAAAAGTGACATTTATATTGACGAACTTTTACATCGTACACTGTGTCCTAATTTATTTCTGAGCTTTGTGTTCCTTGCTATCTGAGATTTCTTTTAATTTCAACAACGATTTTCTGTCGACTTCACTACTGAGAGTTTTTATTGCAAATTCCATTTATGAGAAATTATTTGATGGAATTCTCCCATCTTTGTTGGCCTAAATTGTCTCAGATGACTTTCGACTTCTCTTGAAAGTATAGACATTAGCTAGAGATAAGGGAACTGTACCGGGGGTACATTCATATAGACGAAGAACACCGCGTTGGTACCGTATTTCATTTTCTAGGAACCCTGTTGAGTGTTGACGATATCCAATTTTATTTTCGAAGTGGCAGGTTTGTTGTTTCATTTTGATAATCGATGTATGGTGAGAATCTAACGGCGCCCTGTGGGTGGTGTCCGGCCTAATGCGAGTTCTTGTACAGTGTCATTACGTTAAGTTATTTCTCTAAGATTATATTAAGTACGAAATGGTGATTTCTTTCATTTTATGCTGTGTCCACAACCTCTATAATACCGCGATTGAATTGGAGTCTCAGTCATTTGCCGCTCTTTTAAAGCTCTACAAAACCTCAACCCGTAAGTACGTAATTCTTGAATCTATGCTGTGATTTAGCCATATTGACTATTAAAAGCTCCGTCTAAATTGTTAGTAATCACCTCTATAGTACTGCATACGAGAAGCATTTAACTCCAGAAAACTCTTCATGGTTAAATATATAAAAATGGATCAATGCTTTAGTTCTCGCAGCCCAACACTCGCTACATTCAGCTGCGCGCGGAACGACTGTCGTTTGTTTCAAAGAGAATAAGTAAGAGTCGACACTCAACGTTATTTTTAACTTCCGTACACAGCGGCTGACGCAACGACTACCAGGAATTGCACGTTAGCGCTCGTAGTGGTCGTAGGGAAAAACTAAAATTACCGGGCGGGCGATTTAAATCGTTTAGCGCGGGTCGCGTCGGGTACCCAGGTTCTCACCCTCCCTCCCACCCCCTCTCTTAAATATATTCATTTCTTTTCTTTCATATCTTTCTTCTTCTTTCCTTTCTTTCTCTTACCTTTTATTTTTGGAATACTTCATTCTGAACAATGATACACCTAAAGGTTGGCCTGTGCTTTATTATTATTATTATTATTATTATTATTTCTATTTTTCTTTTTTTCTTGCTGGAGAAAAGAAGCTTACCAGCCTGTGCTGCTTATTATAATTTTATTTTTACTAATTCACAAAGCCATGAAGGAAGGGATTAACTGGACTGACCTGTGCTGCTTTTTTCTGCTGAGGAAAAAAGAAGCTAACTTGCAAAGGGTGGGAGGGAGGAAGTGACCAGAAGGTGAGTGGGTTTGGCAATAATTATCTCTGATTATGAACTACGACAGAAATAGACACTAACATCACCTCGTACCTTGGTCCCCTTTAACACACACTGAGCCAACCTCAATAGTCAATAGTATTATGCAGAAAATGAAATATAAATACAATGTAAGAAAGAAAGCTATACACAGGAACCAAAATGATTAAAGGAAACTCATATGCTAAGGAGGGAGTTTGTAGGATTCAAAGGTAAATTGAAATTAAACATGATCTTTTGATTTATGGAGCTATATTCTACCTACTATCCACAGTATTACAGGTATAAAAATTGTGTAGAAATTGCCACAAATTTTTTGTGATCATAGTATATCATAATTTCATTAAGTTACATTCAGTAGTGTTAATCATGAATTAATATTCATCAGCCAGAAAACAATACAATACAACACAAAATCATTCATTTATGAAAGAAAGACTGGAACTGTCAAGTTACAACATAATAAATACTTTTCTCTCTTTTTGGAGTCTAACACAAGTCAAAAGCTTATGGCAACATCATTTGTATTATCTCAAGAAACTTACTATATGATACATCTTTCAGTCTGTCAAATGAGGCATGTAGGGCCACACACTGAGGAATATTGAGATTTGTACTTTTGTATCTGCTAGAGGATGGCAAGTCTCTGGCAGAGTAGTGTTTGAAGAAACCAAGACAGGATAGCACATACTCTGTTCCTACATATTGCATCAAAACACAGCATATCATTCAATCAGTCATCTGCATTTAGATAATAAACCATGTCAAGCTACAAAAATGTATGCAATCCTTGTATTTACAGTACTTAAAAATGTTCTATTTCATGTGACAGTAAGATATATCTATATTTCTCTGTTACATGGAAAAGGATAGAATCATGAATATGTTTATGGGCTTAAAAGACAAGAAAGCGATTACAGATTCTGTGATTGTTCCCCTCTTACAACATGCAGGAAGTACAAATAATGCTTCCTTTCAGTCCATCCGCAGGGGAGGAGTTCCAATAAATTGAAAGAAATATGTAGCATCAGGATCTACGTACAATAATATGGCAGCTGATCCAGCACAAAACAATCGCATGCCACGTCACAAAATAGCTCAACCCATTAAGATCTACGTTCAAGGAATTGGTCGCTAATTTATGTACAGTATTATGAACAACATGCTGCTACCTTCCACAACATTACCGTGTGCAAGGGGCTTTGCTGTGACCTAATCAAAATGCCAGTCAAAGGCGGTGGAAATTCACTTCAAATACGGTGCCATTTGTACCTACTGTACATCAAAGGCAGAAATCTGTGTCAGTGGTTGCAGAGTAGGCTAATCCGTGGTCTGACAGCACTGCACTCTGACCGGCCAACCGAACAGAGGAAGGGTGGCCATGGCTTTACACCTCTGCATTTGAGACACAGAAAGAGGCTGTTTCCCTACCACTGGCTGTCCTGAGAACGGTTTTCCTTTCGCCTGGAGTAAGGCGAATGATGGGACAGTTCCTAGTATATGTCAAGGCCACCAAACATCTCGCCTTCACCACAAATCTCCTTGCCATGATGCTTGTTGTTTATAGGGACCTAACATCTAGGTCATCGACCCCTAATGGTATGAAATGAGATAAATATAATAACAATTTCAAAGTCCAAAATCATCTACTGACCAGGGTTCAAAACACAATGACGAAGAATGAATGGATGGATATGAATTTAGAACAATCAGTGGATTCGACCTGTAATGCCCCACATTGCCAGCAACTAGCGTTAAGCAGAAGTATTACTGACCAAGGGACTGCTTCTAAAGCACAATCCTGAATCGATGATGCTTGTAATCTAAAGGGGTCCAAAAACCAGGTCATCTGCCCCTCATAATGGTATTTATCGCTGGGAAAGTACAACCACGGTATTTGTCATGTTGCGATACCAATCAAAAGTAACGTAGACTCGCGGATGGTACTACTCACAGGTAATGTAATGCGCACATGTAACACACACCCATGGCGTTTCTCACATTGCGGCGCCATTTACAGGCAACGCAAACCTATGGTGTTCCTTACCTAGGTGTACTAATCACAGGGACTCGTACTATCCGGGTGTTAAATTTTCATAATTTCTGTCACAAGAAAATGGCTGAACAGAATTCATTGAAAATTGGTATTTTATGTCGGGGAATATGCCACTACAATGTAGGCTATAAATAATTTTATTCACCCTGGATGATTGGTCCTATTGAAAAGAACTACATAACAAAAGTTATAAAGAATGCAATTTCCAATCATTTATGTCTTAATCAGTTTTATCGCACCGACTACGATAAGAGTGGTGGTGGTGGTGATTATTATTTCAAGAGGAAGTACAACTAGGCAACAATCCTCTATATATTAATCGGAGAGAAGAAATCGAAGGGGGTCGACACTACGAAAAAATGGAGGTATTGGCCTAAGAAAGACCAGGGCCATGAAAATAAGACTCTCTAGGCTTCCATACGTAATACAGTCAGGGTCAGAAAAGAACAGGTGGTGACCGAGGTAGATGGGATTTTGGTAGATGAAAGTGAGGAGCCTGGCACAAGTGGAAGCAATGCCAGGATTCACCTAAGGGCTCCACGGATGCCTACCCAAGCTCGGAGCTCCCATGGCACCCTTTATAGTTGCCTCTTACATCAGGCAGGGGATGCCGTGGGTATTATTCTACTGCCCCCACTCACAGGGGGAGAACTACGGTAAGGAAAGTTTGCACAATTGTTACCATCACATCAAATGAGTTACCAACATCACAAAATTCACAAATACTAATTTAGTTACTTGCACACTGAATACATACCAGTACACATTTCAGTTGAGGAAGATGTGCATACAAATTGCAAATAAGAGAGGAGAGAGATCATAAAATATTTCCTGTGTTCTGATGAGAAATTGTTTCCAAAATACAAAATTTTCAGTGAAAATACCTTTGTTAGAAATGGATGCTTAAACCAAAACTAAGACTTCTTTATAAAATTCATCCAGACAATACCACATGACACTTCCACTTGAGTATTTGATCATTATCACACAATTCTACAGAAATTATGAGCTCATATAAAGGAACAGACTATGAGGACAGTAAACCACACGTTTGAAACTTTCATTGTTCTGAAAAATAACGTCACAGTTTTTCACTTCCCATTTAGCAGATATGCTTAATGCTCCTTATAATATTAATAATAATAAAAAATGTCCCATGAAGTTTAAATAAAATGTTCGATTATACAACTCTACGGCAGGAATTTACAAAAGTCATTATGAATGCAATTAAGACAAATGGAGCCTGAAACATGCAGATGTTTGGCATATTTTGAATAAGAACACAGAACATGAATATACTTGTTTTCCACCTTTATGAACAATTATAATCATGTTATGGGCTTCATAACGATGTCTCATTTTTTTGGCTATGAGTTTTATATAGCACCGATTGATGGCAACGATGGAATGGGTCTCAGAAGGAAGCAGCTGTGGCCTTAATTAAGGTACGGCCTTAGTATATCTGCCTGCCTATTGCAAAGAAGGGAAACCATCTTCACTGTTGCCGCCAGTGGGACTCGAACACACCACTGCCCAAGTGCAATCTCACAGATATGTGACCACACTGTGTAGCCTACGTGCTGGGTGTTTAGTAATACAAAATTAAAAACTTTAATACCCAATCATTACGATTTTGCAAATTGAAATTGTTTAATTTTAAGTCTTCAACAATATTGAACCCATACACAGTGCTCTCCCTAGGACCTTTCACGGACCGCCCGGCTATCATAACCTAGATATCTGCTAATTATACAATATTTCAGGTTAATTTACATCACACCGACACAGATAGATCATATGGCGATGATGGGATAGGAAAGTGCTAGGAGTGGAAAGAAAGCAGGCATGGCCATTAATTAAAGTACAGCCCCAGCATTTACCTGCTGTGAAAATGGGAAACCACGGTAACCATCTTCAGTGCTGTCGACAATGTTTTTTTCTTTTTTTTTTGCTAGTTGCTTTACGTTGCACCGTCACAGATAGGTCTTATGGCAACGATGGGATAGGAAAGGCCTAGGAATTGGAGGGATGTGGCCGTGGCCTTAATCAAGGTACAGCCCCAGCATTTGCCTGGTGTGAAAATGGGAAACCAAGGAAAAACATTTTCAGGGCTGCCGACAGTCGGATTCGGGATGCAAGCTTACAGCCACGTGCTTCTGACCACATGGCCAACTCGCCCGGTACAGTGGGGCTTGAACCCACTATTTCCCAAAAAACAAGCTCACAGCTGCGTGCTCCTAACTCACTTGGTTTACATAATATTAATACATATTTCAGTCATTGAAAACCTACAACCTATTTTCCAGTCAGTGACCGGGTCAGGTATGGAATGAACCAAACCAAACGGCACTACAGCCCTTGAAGGGCCTTGGCCTACCAAGCGACCCCTGCTCAGCCCGAAGGCCTGCAGATTACGAGGTGTCAGTGGTCAGCACAACGAATCCTCTTGGCCGTTATTCTTGGCTTCTTAGACCGGGGCCGCTATCTCACCGTCAGATAACTCCTCAATTCTAATCACGTAGGCTGAGTGGACCTCGAACCAGCCCTCAGGTCCAGGTAAAAATCCCTGACCTGGCTGGGAATCGAACCTGGGGCCTCCGGGTAAGAGGCAGGCACGTTACCCCTACACCACGGGGCTGGCCAGGTATGGAATGAATGAGGCCCAATCTTGTGGCGAGGATAGGAATTGTGCCGGCTGTCAAAGCCTGTCGCACTCCTCTGGGGCAATGATTAATGACTGATAGATTAAATGACAGTGGAGAATGTTGTTGGAATGAAAGATAACAGGGAAAACCAGAGTACCCGGAGAAAACCTGTCCCGTCTCCGCCCTGTCCAGCACAAATCTAACATGGAGTGGCCAGGATTTGAACCACGGAACCCAGCGGTGAGAGGCCACCGCGCTGCTACCTGAGCTACAGAGGCTACACATATTTCAGTCATTATGTGTTCCAAATTAAAATGTAAACACTGTAAAACTGTTTATTTAAATGAAAAATCTTCATCATTGTCAGCATAATTGCACAAGTTACATCGGTAGTGTCGTGCGCGAGCAGTGTCTGGATTAGCGTGGAATAGCATGCAAGCAGTCGATTTCGCGGGACGTAACTTTTTTTTGTAAGTTGCTTTACGTCACACCGACACAGAGAGGTCTTATGGCAACGATGGGGCAGGAGAGGGCTAGGAGTGGGAAGGAAGCGGCCGTGGCCTTAATTAAGGTACAGCCCCAGCATTTGCTTGGTGTGAAAATGGGAAACCACGGAAAACCATCTTCAGGGCTGCCGACAGTAGGGTTCGAACCCACTACCTCCTGGATGCGAGCTCATAGCTGCGCACTCCTAACTGCACGGCCAACTCGCCCGGTGGCATGACAGCAAATCCATTGGTACATCCTAGGTGTCCATAGCCTTTGTACCCACCAATTTAATCCAAAGTAACATTGTAATGAAGTCTAGAAGACAAAGAAACTTCATTACAAATGAGGGACCAAACTTTTTGATCACTAGCCTACTCACACTTCTGACTCGAGATTCTAACACTTAGAAGAAAGCCGTGCCAATGCCTGTAGGAAATGAAAAGGAATTAAGCATTTTGGTAAGGGTTCAACAGTATCACTATTGGCTGTAGTAGTAGAAACAGCAATACTACAAGTGATAGTAACAGTGGCAGAAGTAGCAGCAGTACCGGTAACAGGAGTGGAGGCAGTGGGAGCAGCAGCAGCGGAACTCATAGCAGCCGAAGGACCTGACCGACGTCCAGACTTATGTCGAGGCACATCTATATGGGGAAAAAAAAAAAAAAAAAATCACTAAGATATGAATTTTTTTCTCCCCTACTACAGTGAATGCAATCATCATTCATTTATAAATATATCTATAGTTATTATGGTCTTCCTACAGTTCTTAAGGTAGGAATAACAGGAATAAAATTACACTGAGCATGCTGTCCACCAAAATTCGTTAAGCACTTGACTGTATTGAGGGATATTAAAGGACTGATTTTGCTCTTTTCAACTTGCTAGGTAAGGCAAGACTAGGTATGACGGACATTACAGTGACTTTCATTATGAGAAACGAGGTTCAACCTTGTCTGCCACTGTTGAATTTACCATAATTACCTCCAGAGAGCATTTTGAAATAAACAACAGGAAAATTTGATATGTCACAGTACTGTGACCATTAATAATATTAATAATGATAATAATTACTTACTTCTATCTGAGACAGTATCTTCGATAGAGGTCCTGGATAGCTGGAGCAGCGAAAATGTCTCAAACACATAGTGTGGTTCCTCAGCTGCTTTGAAGAAAGCTGCCGCAACTTTCGGATTCCCACAATGTCCAGCCACTTTTTGCAAATATCACGTCTAGGAACAGGGAAATGGTGAAATAAGATAAGATTCCCTGCTGTCAGAACTCTTCGCTATTGGTGTATATCCCACAAATTTGGCACTTTCCATGCATGATCTAAGGAATAAAAAGAAATAGAAGGAAATAATTAAGAGCACTATCTACAGTTTATACTTTTACTGCTAAATTCAATATCATCAAAACGACAGTGGCTTATCAGAAATAATAGGACTACATCAACTGAATTTAATAAATTAAGAATTTATTGCAGCCGAAAGGTCACAACATGACATAAATAAGTATGATACACATGTTATTGTTATTAATAACAACCACCACGAAAAAATACTTTTAAAAAAGATATTTTTGGGAACAGAAACAGCTATCAATCATCAACTTAATAACTTACATAACCTCCTGTGGCCTAGTGTTCTTTTAAGAGGACACTGTTTAAAATAGAATCAAATATCCCGCAAAAAATATTTTAAACAATAAACTAAATATAACTCTGAGTAGGCCGAAAAGTTGCTGTTATATTTATTGGAATTTCATTTTAATTGGTGTGATATGCATTCTATATTCCGGCCTCAGGAGGTTAATAAAACAAGAATAATAAGGAATTCTTACCTCAAATATCTTCTACTTCTTCAAACAAGAAATTCCACTCAGAATTTCACTGAAAAACACCCGCAGAGCATGAAAACGAAAATAAAGATAAACAAAGATGACAAAGTAGACTGGTCTCACACGTGGTTATCAAAGCAATAATTACGAATTTATTTCAGCCGAAAGACCATAACGTGACATAAATATGTGTTACGCATGTTATTGTTATTAATAACATACCCGCATATAGTGAAAACGAAATTAAAAACGGGTTGGCAACTTCAAAACACATAATTACAAACTACGACAGCGACAAACTGCCCCATCGACCGGGAATTCTCAACTCGAAATCGACCAATAGCAATCGGGAGTTGTTTCTACCAATAGGAGCTCCCGTATTTGTCACGTGAAGTTTGGTGAACTGACGTCAGGTACAACCTCGAAGCATGTTGGTCGTAGGGAAAAATTACTCAGTCTGGGCTTAGCCCTCGGAAGCGTAGGGTCTATGCGACTGTCACCCCCCTGGTTTGTTTACACGCTCGCGGCCTTCTCGGGAAGGATGTTGTGAAGCTAGGCTCAGAGCTGCCAACCTCTGTACGGAGGAACTAATGAGTGAGGTGCTTCGATAGCTGGTGGCAAGACGATTAGTTTGGACGGTTAGGATTCTTGCCGTGGACAAGACGATTGGTCTGGACGGTTAGGATTCTTGCCGTGGACAAGACCATTGGTCTGGACGGTTAGAAGCCGCGAAGCGGCCTTAGGCACCTAGTTTCATGTGAAAACACGATTGGTCTGGACGGTTAGGTTTTTGACGTGGACAAGACCATTGGTCTGGACGGTTAGAAGCAGCGAAGCGGCCCTACGCCTCTAGTTTCATGTGGAAACACGATTGGTCTGGACTGGTTCTTGCCGTGCGGACGGTTAGGATAAGACCTGGACAAGACCATTGGTCCGGACGGTTAAAGCCGCATTGTAATTTTACATGGTGTTTTTTTGTTTGTGCTTTTATTCAGCTGGGGTTGGTAACGCAATGTATCAGCATTGATGGCAATGACGTCACATTCCGTTCACCATGACCAATGAGAATGCAAGAAACTACTTGAGCCATGGACGATGGCGGCTACTGCTCTTTATTAGGTTATAAAAGTAAATATATTTCTCGGGGCGGGCTGGTGGGTTCCTGGACATGGCAGTGAACACATCTCTCCTCTAAAAGGAATTCCAAGTAAGATTTACATTATTTTCACTTCCCTATAATGTTATAAACGTTGGGCTGCGGGAAGTAAAGTTTTACCACTCCGGAAAACTCTTCATGGTTAAATATATAAAAATGGATGGATGGATGTGTGTGTGTTTAAGTGACACATCTCCTAAACCACTGGAGCAATTTCAACCAAACTTAGTACTCTTATGACTTACTGTCCAGACACGAATACTACTACTACTAAACGTTTTCATTCCTCCCCTGAAGGGGGAAGCGGGCCTCTTAGACGGTAACGCTGTCTCTCAGGCCGGGAGATTTGTTACGGTGAAGGAGATGTGCAGAGAAGGTGAGAGGGTGGGCGGCCGTCGCCTAGGGTATAGTGCGCATTGGTATCACCCAAATATCACTATCAAAATTGTCACAAATGGAACATAATAATTGCTTTTACACATATCAAGTGAAAAATCTGCGGCAAATTAAGAAATATTTGATTTTTGGAGAATATTATGTATACGTACTTTACCACTTTACAAGTACATTTGATGTTGCGCTCACAGTGACACACATGTCTTTTGTCTTACACTTTCAACAATTTCGTGTGTGATATCTGTGTTCACTGAAGTTCTTTGCTTTCGTTTCATTGTTTCACTTGTCAGTGACATCATTTCATGAATTGTATCGTGATATGCATTATTTAATAGGCGACAAAATGGTATGGCCAATGTACATAAGAAAAATTCAGTGGACTAGTGATTTATTGGTCCAGGGATTGAGCTACATTCGTTCGAATAGAAATAAAAATATTTATTGGTCCAGGGATCATGCTATTTTTCTGTTGACCTCCATTTTGCTGTTTGAACTGGCCACTCTAGTCATATGGACAAAGATAATGTGAATCTACAGACATAGCACTCCCATTCCACGGTGCTAGCCCTGGACCTGAAGAAAGTAACAAAAGACGGCACCAGCAGCGGAGTACGACATAAACCAGTCCTGTCTAAAGCCTTAAGTATGTTTTCATATTTCTCAAATAACGAGGGCATTTCTTAATTTGCCGCAGATTTTTCACTTGATATGTGTAAAAGCAATTATTATGTTCCATTTGTGACAAATTTTATAGTGATATTTGGGTGATACCAATGCGCATCGTACCCCATCGCCTATACTACGAACTGTTCCGGCATTCGCCTTAGTGCAGGAGAATGGAAAACCATTCTCAGGACAGCTGACAGGTGGGGCCAGGCGTGTAGTCCGGCACTGTCCCCCAGACCCGTCTACCGAATGCAGAGGCGTAGAGCCGTGGCCACCTTTCCTCTGCTCGGTTGGCCGATCAGAGTACAGAGCATATGGGACGACAACCCACTCTGCATCTACCGACCCCGGAGACGAGCACTGTGGGAGCAAGTAGTGATGGGCAAAACTCTCGTTCGAGATACTCAAGACTGCCTTCACTACTCTCGATGCATATTCAAGACTTTCATAGGAATGGGCATAACTCTCGTTTGAGATACTCGAGCCTGACGTCACTGTCTCGATGCATCTCAGCCAGGACGAATATGGTAGAAACAGAAATGATTAGTAAACACTGAACACGAGCTGTCAGCAAGGCTCAGTTGGCTAAATAGCATCGGCGGGTATTATCCTCCGCAACGTTTTGTCTTAGTTCGAATCTTGTCTTCAAATATTTTTGTTTTTCAATCGGAGTTTCGGCTTCCAAACACACGCCTGTTCGTGCAGAAATAACCAAATTGTTAATAGAAGTATTTGTAACATTACTGAATATACAAAATAACCAATAGATAATAAAATCTCTTCCACTTGAACACATGCAATATAAATCAATCATAATGTAAACAAACCTAATTACCTCGTGGCCATGTCATCAGATCAGTTAACTTTGTATCTGTGTTGTACTGAAAATAATAATAATAATAATAATAATAATAATAATAATAATAATAATTGTTTTACGTCCATCCTAAATGCTTGTTCTTGACAGACACCGGGGTATGGGAATTATGTCCTCCAGGAGTTCTTTAACATGCTGGAAGCCAACGACATGGAATTGTTACCTTTAAAACAGTATCACTATCACTATCACTATCACTATCAGCCATATTCAATCGTTTTTACGATGTGGCCTCTTTAAGTCCAAAGCAAGGTAGGTTTTCATGAGGTCTCTCCATCTGGGACGGTCTTGAGCGATGTTCTGCCAATTGATCCCAGTAATCTTCTGGATGTCTTTATCCCATCTGTCCGGTGGTCTTCCCCTTGGTCTGAGATGATCTTTCGGACACCACTCAAGCACAAGCTTTGTCCACCTACCATCAGTTCTCCGAGCAACATGGCCTGCCCACTGCCATTTTAGGGTAAATACCCTTTCTAAAATGTCACTGACCTTTGTGACTGACCTGATGTAATCTGCTCTCTTCCTGTCTTTCTTCGTCAAGCCTAGCATGAACCGTTCCATAGCTCTTTGGGTTGTTCTGAGTTTTTGCTTAACAAACTTGCTCAATGTCCAGGTTTCACAACCGTAAGTCAGTACGGGGAGAACACTCTGGTCAAAGACTATCTTCTTTAGGTGGAGTGGCATGTTGGATTTGAAGACTGAAGAATTTCTTCCGTAGGCTTGCCATCCTAGTTTGATACGTCGGAAGATTTCTGGTCTTAAGTCCCCTTTCATGTTTACAAGTTGCCCAAGATAGACAAATTCATTGACCTGTTGTAATGTGGTGTTTCCCACATGCAGCTTTCCTGCTGGGGCCCATTTGTTAAGCATTACTTTGGTTTTAGAAAGGTTCATGGATAGTCCCACTTTTTGACAGGCTGAGACAAGATCATTTATTAGAGTTTGTAGTTCATCGATGTCGTTGGCCAAAAGTGTAATGTCGTCTGCAAACCTTAAATTGTTCAGCCTTTTCCCATTGTTTTTGATTCCTGTGCTTTGCCAGTTGATTTTTGACATGGCCATTTCTAATACGGCTGAGAACAGCTTGGGAGATATGGGGTCGCCTTGCTTAACACCTCTTTGAATGGGAAAATCCGTGGTTGGCACATTGATGTTCACGAAGGCTGAAGAGGTTTCGTAGATATGCTGGAGAACTCTTATGTAGGCAGCATCGACGCCGTGTTCAGCTAAGGCTTGCATAACAGCAGCGTGGCTCACCGAGTCAAAAGCCTTTTCAAAGTCCACAAAGGCTAGACAGAGCGGCATTTGATATTCATTACTTCTGCTGATAACTTCACGAAGGGTGAGTATATGGTCGATTGTTCCAAAACCTCGGCGGAAACCTGCTTGTTCAATTGGTTGGGCAAAATCAAGCATTGAACTGATTCTATTTGTCAGTACCTTGGTGAAAACCTTGTAAAGGACAGAAAGCAAGCTAATAGGACGATAGTTTCTGATGTCATGTATATTCCCTTTTTTGTGCAGGAGAATTATCATTGCTCTGTTCCAAGATGGAGGGATGAATGCATTGTGTAGGCAAGACGTGAATATTTTTGCCAAGTGGCTTAAAGTTTCATCACCAGCAAGTTTGAGAACGCTAACTGAAAGGTCATCGCTACCTGCGACTGATTCTTTTTTCATACTGTTTATAGCATGTCTGATCTCAGATGGGAGAACTTCCGGGACTTGGGAAATGTTGGATAAGTCAGGCAAGGACAGGTTATCATCAGCCTTCTCGTACAACTTGCTATAAAAGTTCCTGATGAACTCAAGAAGTTCTTCCCTATCAGTAATTCATCCGTTGTCCCCATCTAATGCAATTAATTGCTTCTTCCCGATCTGTAGCTTCCTTTTAGCAGACTTCAAACTTGTTTTTTCAGATAAGCAAGTTCTCAGAGTATCTTCGTTGAATTTCTTTAAGTCGGCTTTAATTCTCTTTCTTATGGTTTTGCACAGCTCAGAGTACTGTATTTTGTCACAGTCAGACTGAATTTTCATTTCTCTCCTCCTCTTTAGCAGGTTCCTGGTATCGTCACTGAGTTTCTTATCACGAGTGTTATTCTTTTTCAACCCTCCAATTACTTCAGCCGTATCTATTAGCATTTTTGCCAGATTTTCACCGGTTGTGTCATGTAGGCTTTGTTGAAGGGCTTGATGGAATTTCTCTTTATTTTCTTCTAGATGTTTAAGATTTATTTGTTTCTTTTTCTCCCGCACTAGTTTAAGTCGATGTTCCCTAATGTTTAACTCGGCTCTAGCCCTTACTAGTCGGTGGTCACTACCAGTATTGAATCTGTTGAGGACTGATACATCTTTAATAATTTGAGGGATGTTACAGAGAACAAAATCGATCTCATTGGTGAATTCAAAATTGGGACTTCTCCATGTCCATTTACGCCCTGGGTGTTTCTTAAAGAATGTGTTCATTATACGCATGTTGGTGTACTCGGCAAACTGGACCAATCTCTCCCCTCTCTCATTTCTCTCGTCTATCCCATAGTTTCCAATAACAGTTTCACCAGTCTTACAGGTTCCAACCTTCGCATTGAAGTCACCCATTACTATTTGAAAGTGACAGTCACTCCCCTTCTCACAGGTTTCATGTAGACTCTCATAAAAGAATTCTAACTCCTCGTCTGAGTGGCTTGATGTGGGCGCATATGCTTGCACAATGTGCATTTCGTATCTCTTAGAGAGTTTTAGAACTAATCGCGCAATTCTACTTGAAGTACCTTCTAATACAGAGACCTTGTTCACGAGATGTCGGTTGATTAGGAATCCTACTCCATTAAGCCCTCCTTCTGGTTCACCACAGTAATAGAACAAATTACCAGATTTCAAAAGGTAACACCCTTCTCCTTTACGGCGTACTTCAGATAGACCGATTACGCTCCAGTTGATCTTTCCAAGTTCATCTTCGAGCTCTTCTAATCTGTCATTGCTTAATAGAGAACGACAGCTGTACGTGCAGAGCTGGTAGGTTTGGATTTTTCCTGTGGTTGTTTCTCTTTCACGGGACATCAAAGTAGCACCCACCCGGAGATCCGATTGTGGGGCTATTTTATCTCCGGAATGTAGGAATTTCACCTTAATGTCACTCATTGTCTTTTGACTTAAAGGATGTGAAGCATAATCACCACGCCTGCTTCATTGACGGATTGGTGATCCTCCCGCACTGATCGGCTCGCCGACCCAGCTTCCCGCTGGGATTGGTTACCCGAACCTTCCGCTGGGTTGCTCGGCTTAACGGGGACACCTCTTGTAGGTTACGTGCTTGGAGTTGGAGTGTGATAAAAATGTTTTGACAGAGGATTATCCCATTAATCTGTGTTTTGTGTTGTACGTTTTGGTTATTACATATTACAGGCTTTGCTTCTCTGGGTTGTGTGTTCTGCATTGGCCTTTTCTCTGTTGTGAAGGTATTTTCACAGAAATAAGGTTGTTTGCAATAATAAAACTGAATAAATCATCATTTAATTACCGGTTTCTACTCCATAACGAGCCATCGGAGACCAAGGGTCCCTTGTACCAATATGCACAGAAGGTTTCCCTGAGTCCACCTCTGTGGTGTATTGGTTAGTGTGATTATCTGCCATCCCTGGAGGCCCGGGTTCGATTCCTGGCTCTGCCACTAAATTTGAAAAGTGGTACGAGGGCTGGAATGGGGTCCACTCAGCCTCGGGAGGTCAACTGAGTAGAAGTGGGTTCGATTCCCACCTCAGCCATCCTGGAAGTGGTTTTCTGTGGTTTCCCACTTCTCCTCCAGGCAAATGCCAGGATGGTACCTAACTTAAAGCGACTGCTGCTTCCTTCTCTCTTCCTTGTCTATCCCTTTCAATCATCCCATCCCCCAACAAGGCCCCTGTTCAGCATAGCAGGTGAGACCGCCTGGGCGAGGTACTGGTCATCCTCCCCAGTTGTATCCCCCGATCCAGAGTCTGAAGCTCCAGGACACTGCCCTTGAGGCGGTAGAGGTGGGATCCATCGCTAAGTCTGAGCGAAAAGCCAACCCTGGAGGTTAAGCAAATTAAGAAAGAAAAAGAAAAAAAATTGCAGGCCTTTTCTCTGTTGTGAAGGTATTTTCACAGAAATAAGGTTGTTTGCGATAATAAAACTGAATAAATCATAATTTAAATACCAGTTCTACTCTATAACGAGCCTTGTACACAGGTTTCCCTGAGTCTGCCTCTGTGGTGTAGTGGTTAGTGTGATTAGCTGCCACCCCGGCTCTGCCATCCTGGAAGAGGTTTTCCGTTGTATCCTACTTCTCCTCCAGGCAAATGCCGGGATGGTGCCTGATTTAAGGCCACGGCCACTTCCTTCCCTCTTCCTTGTCTATCCATTCCAATCTTCCCATCCCCCACCAAGGCCCCTGTTCAGCAGAGGAGGTGAGGCCGCCTGGGCGAAGTACTGGTCATCCTCCCCAGTTGTATCCCTGACCCAAAGAATGAAAGAAAGAAAGAAAGAAAGAAAGGTTTCCCTGAACAATTTGCAAAAGTTTGTCGATGGAGTTCGGCTTCATCCTGTATATGTGCCTTCAGGTCTGATAATATTGTAGCTAGTCTTGAATGATCCTTTTCATGGAAACAATCTATTTGTTACCAAACTTATATAAAAGTATCGATAGTCCAGAAGGAGACTTAATCTGAGAACAAGTCCCTTTTCAGATACATGCATATATATACCAGTATCTTTATGCCATTACCGGTACATAATATCCTTTCTGTTCAAATTATTACACTATTCGATGCGTCGTAAAAGAAATAGTTTCAATTAAATCTTAAAAATATGTCACTCTCTTCATTAGGCCTACTATTCATTTCACATACCCAGTCCCCGAACCATAGGAACTAATAAATGAAGGTTATAATATCCCACCTAGCCAAGAATCGAACCTGTGTGCCCTTGGACCAACGGCCACCACTCTAACCATTTAGCCATGGAAGCGGACAGTACCTAAGCAAAGTGCAGGAAGTACCGGTATATAAGTTGACTGCAAGTAGATTATATAAAAGTGGACGTATCATCATTAGTTGATCAGCAGGCGAAGTATAGTCGAGGGATAACACACCGCATGCACATGATGTCTTGATTCAAATTTCGAGATAGGATTACGAGTCATGGACTGCACAAGAGCAACTATTGTAGTTGGTCTTGGACTGCTCAGTTGCTCGAAATGCATCAGGAGCTCTCGATACATTTAATGCATCGAGAGTTTTTGATACGTTTCCCAGCACTGCCTCGAGACACAGAGCTCATGCGCTTGATGTCACTATACGACATTGAGATAGAATTATGAGGCACGTACTGCATCGCTTGCTCACAATGCATCGAGAGCTTTGCATCACGCGACCCATCACTAGAGGCAAGCCATCGGTAGCACCCTTAGGGGTGGGGGTCAGGGAGGTTAGGTATAAAAATAATCGAAAATAGTGTCAAATCCATAGTTTTCCAGGTTGCTGAGATGAATAGTAACATTCCGGATTTTTTAAAGTCCAAGTTCATCCCCCTTTAGCACAGGGAGTGAGAAGGGGTGAAAAAATAAATTGTCCAAAATGACCAAGATAATCGACATATGTAGGCCTGCAGCATGTTCCAGCATGTTAATCAACCAAAATTCTTCCCTTTAGCACAGGGGGTGAGAAGGGGTGAAAAAATAAATTGTCCAAAATGACCAAGATAATCGACATATGTAGGCCTACAGCATGTTCCAGCATGTTAATCAACCAAAATTCTTACAAGCATGACTTATTACCTGGAAAATATACTGTGGGCATAAGATGCCCCTAGAACCAATAGGGACGTGGGTGAAATATAATCCATATTAATAAATGGAAGTCAGTTTGGAGCGATCTATATATACTGTACTGTATATATAAATTAAGGTATAAAAATGAAAACAGACGTGAATTAATGAGCCACTTCTAGGCATGTTAGAAACATAAAACTTGGTACCAGAGGAGCTGATGACTTCAGGATCCCTAGAAAAATTGAAAATTCTCAAAATTCTCTGCAGGAGACGTGCTGGGAGTTTCAAATTTGCATTAGAACGCAGTTGGATATATTTATCACAAACAATAACCTTATAGGTTTCATCGGCTTAAAAGTTTCCTGAAAGTCTTGAATTTTAACCCATTTCCCCATATGAAGATGGTGGCACAATCTGCCAGATGAGCTAAAAAATTGAAATTTAGCAAAATTACAACATGACCAATGGAAAAATTATGAGATGTTTAAAATTTTTATTTTTTACTCCTGAAAAATATCAAGTTATGGAGGCAATTTCAATGATGGTGCAGACCTTCTTTTTGAGGTATTTGGTGGCTAAACGGTAAGTCGTATCACAAAATGGATGGCACAGTCTCCATTGAATTTAGAGTGATCTACAACTTTGGTCTTATGACTTTTGGTCGTATATCCCTTATAGATTAAATGTGGCTCTATTTGTGGATTGCACCTAAATTTTGCACTTTGTACATGTATAATTGATGGTTTAAATGACTGATAAGAACGATAGGATCATCAAATTCTACACGAATATTGGCCCATCCAGTAGCCATATGTGAGCCAAATTCTATGTTTGTAGCTGTGATATAAGTATCTGAAAAGTAATGCAATGTGTGAAAACCTTACACAAATTTCACCTCATTCAATGTTTCTAAAACAATCTTACCTTTAAATAGATGAGATATGAGAAAATATCATAGGATCAGTCATTTAGATCGCCAAATGAGGCCAGAGGCGTCTTATCGTACAATCTGTTTTTCGATATGCACCGTTTAGCAGCAGTTATTCTGTAAATGAAGGTGAACATGCATATACTTCCGTATGTTGATCTATTTACTGAACACGATTTGTAGGGATCTTGAAAGGGTGTGTCCGCCATTGTAATTACTACTTTACAAATCGATAGTGACTGTCAGCAGGAGGGCGTCTGCTGTTGTAATCAGTACTCCCCACATCGACTTTGACTGGCAGTAGGAATGGAGTCCTCCTCCAACTCCCATGTAACATTGTAATGAATAATCCCCTTCTTGATTTGACTAGCAGAAGGCAAGGGAGCATACAGTTTTTTTCAGAACTCCTTTACCGAATTCTGTTTGTCAGCAGGCAAGGTTACCCCCAATTCTAAACAAATTTACCCATCTATAATGTGACTGACATTAGGCATAGTAGCCTGCTATTATAATGGAAACTCACCAACTCAGTGTGACTGGCAGTAAGCTGACTGGCATTAGGGAAATGGGTCTGTCATTATAATGATAACAACGCAACTCAGTTTTGACTGGCAGTACGGAAGGTGCCTGCCATTATAATAAAAGTTCCTCAACTGTAATCTCTCTGGTAGGAAATGGGGCCTGCCATTGTAACAAAAACTCCCCGAATTGATAGTGGCCACGCAGTAAGCAATGGGGCCTGCCGTTAAATGAAAATTCCCAACTCCTTTGTCAATTGCAGTAGACAAGTGGACCTGCCATTATCATCATAACTCCACAACTCACACTTACTTCTTCTTCTTCTTCTTCTTATTTTCTTCATGGGGCCTCTAAATATTAGTTCCTAATTAGCGTCAACCTCTAAGGTCTTTTGCTACCATGTTTTTCCTTCATTCCCACTTAGATATACCTGCTCCCTTCACAAAGCTGCAGGTGTTCTTATTGGGTCTTCTTGGATTTTTTCTCTCTCTTCATCTGGTAGTTCTAGAGTGGGGAGTCTGATTCTACCCAGAGCCTCACATTTGAAAAGTATGTGTTCAGCTGATTCCTCTGCTTCATTGCATTTCCTACATATGTTGTCTGTTATTACTCCAATTCTATGTAGGTGTTTTTTCAGATGGCAGTGTCCTGTCAACAGTCCTACTACCCGTCTTATATTTTCTCTGCTGCATTTCAACAGTTCTTTAGTATGCTTCTTGTTTGATCCTTTTATCAGTTCCTTTCCAAGCCTGCATCCTGGAGTATTTTTCCAGTTTTCCATTTGTTTCCTTTGTACCCATTTTCCTATGTAGTGTGAGGCTTGTCCATAGGAAATCCCGCATACAGGTTCTGGGCCTACAAAATGTATTTCTGCCCCTTTCCCGGCCAGTTTATCTGCCTTTTCCTTTTATACCTGCATGCCGTGGTGCCCATATTATTTTTACAGTGTTGTACTTTGAGAGCTTCAGGAGAAGTGAGTAGCAATACTAGACAATTCTGGATGTTATCTGGGCTGCCTTTAGTGCCTTAATGACCGCTTGGCTGTCTGTAAAAATGAAAATGTTCTTATTCCTATAGTTCATTTTCAGATTTTCTTCAAGACATGTTGTGATAGCTATCATTTCAGCTTGAAAGACTGTAGTGTGTCTCCCAGGCTCATCTGGATTGATCTCTCAGGTCTTCCCCCGTTGATCTCTCCTCCTGTGCCATTCGCAGTCTTTGAGCCATCAGTCCACCACACTATATCTTCTTTTTCAGTATTCCATTTGTTGATATTCCAGTCTTCTTTTTTTATTATCTGGGTCTCAAACGTTTTTTAAAAGTAGTACTTTGGTATCGTATGATCAGAAGTCATGTGTAGAACTTCGTCTGTTATTACTCTGTTAATTTTACCGTGCCATAGATTGGGCCTTTGTGCATTCCAGCACGCTGATTGTGCCAATCTATATGAACTCATTCTAGCCTGTCCTTTTATGAAACTGCATAGGGATGGGAGGTCTAGTAAAGTATTCAAGGCTTCTGTCAGCGTAGTTCTCATAGCCCCAGTTATGGCTATGTATGCCATTCTCTGTAGGCTATCCATTCTACTGCCGACTTTTCCTTGACTTATTTTCTGCTACCATATGATTGCAGCATAGGCCATCAATGGTCTAATGATCATTGATGGTCTTAGGCTCCATGTCTTCCCAATGGTTCTTTTACATGCATACAGCAAGTTCTTGGCCCGGGTTATGTTCCTTTCTATATGTGGATTCCAGATCAGATTTTTATCTAACACTACACTTAGGTGCAATGCCTCTTCTTCCATTTTCTCCTTCTTGTAAAATGGACCAGTGTTACCTTGTTCGGGTGGACTGATAGTTGTTCTTCCCAACACCAGTTCTTTGCATGAGGTCCTGGAAAATTATCGTTACCATACCTCGTACCATAATCACTAGGTCATCTGCGTATCCTTGTGTATAGAAACCCTGTTTGTTGAGCATAGCTATGATTTTGTTCACCATGAGGTTACACAGCAGAGGTGAAGAACTCCTCCCTGAGCACAGCTTTGGGTAGCCCTAACCGTCAGCATTTCTTCAAACAGGCTTGCTTTTATCTTCTTTCTGACATGGATTTAATCAATTTGATGACAGTTTTACTCACCTTGTTCTTTTCCAGTGCATTGATCGTAGAGTCAAAGATTGTATTGCTGAGGGCTCCTTCTATATCTATAAATGCCGCTAGTGCAGTTTGTATTCTGGGCTTTCCTCTAGTTTACAAACCAACTGGTGGAGTGCTACATCAGTGGATCTGCCAGGTCTATATGCAAACTGATTTTTGTGTAATGTTTAGTTCTGTTGGCACCGTTCTTCTGATATATTTATCCAGAATTTTCTCCATTGCTTTCAGCATGGAGGAGATTGGCTTTGGCTTAGTTTGCCCTTCCAGGCTTAGGTATGAATACTGCTTTAGCTTCAGACCATGATTTCAGCAAGTGGCCTAAAGCTAGACTAGCTCTGAAGAGGTCCATCAAGGCATTGACGAGTATCTCCCATCCTTCCTGTAGAAGTATCGGAAGTTTCTCATCTGGCCCCGGAGCCTTTATATTGTGAAACGTGTCGATTGCCCATCTTACATGGTTGTGTTTTCTGTTGGCACAGTTCCAGTCTGCTCTTCGAGCTCCGGTCTCTGTTCCAACCGTTTCTTCTTTTGTCATCTCCTCAGCCTCAGGAAAGTACCATGCCGTTAGCATCTCTAGCGTGTCCTTTCCCGCTTGAGTAAACGACCCATCTTGTTTCTCCGTTGTCCCCACCTGATTTATATGGGTTGCTTTATGAACCTTCTGGAGCCTTGCTGTTTTGGTGTGTGATTCCATTTTCTCACAGAACAGTCTCCAACATTTTCTTTTTGCTTTCCGTATCTCTAGGTTATACTTAGTGAGTTTCCTATGATATACATCCCACATACCATTTCTAGATTGTATTCTATACAACATCCTAACCTCTTTTTTCATTTTGGCTAGTTTGTTGTTCCACCACCTTACTTTTTTGTTGTTTTTCTTGTCGGTGAGAGAACAGTTGTCATGGAATGAGTCTATAATGGCCTCTTCTAATACAGTGGAGCCTTGGATTGTGAGCATAATTTGTTCCGGCAACATGCTTGTAATCCAAAGCGCTCGTATATCAAAACAAGTATTCCCATAAGAAACAATTGAAGCACGGATGATTCGTCCATAGCACAAAAATATTTATTCACATACCATTTCTAAAACAAAATATAATGTAAAACAAATTAAAGTGCACTTTTCCTTACAATAGAATCATTGTTGGTGTGTGTGACAAGAGATGACATGAGAAGATTACCTGTGTATCACGAATTTCATTAATGGAATCACTGCTGTCTGTTGGCTCACTGGAATTGTTTTCTTTTCGTGCAACTTTAACGATGAACCTGTCCAATGACTGTTGCTTTTGCCTCTTTTTGAGGATTTCATGAAAATGTGGCATCGCATTGTCGCTGAACTGATTCCTCGCTCACACTGCTACAGCCTTATTCGGATGGTGATTTTCTACAAAATTTTTCACTGTTTCCCACATTTTGCACTTCTCCTGAGTCTCAGTTGAAGTCAGAGATTCATTGACTTTTCCTCCTCGTCTTCTCTGGACGAGATCTCCATAACCTCCTCCTGTTGTTCTCGATGCAGGTCCATCAGTTCGGGTGGTCAGTTCCTGGCTATGTTCTTCCACCAGCTCTTGAATGTCCACGTCATTCACCTCCAGCACCATAGTCTTCCCTAAGAACACAATTTCATCGACAATCTTCGGCTCATTGTCACTGACAATCCCCTCAAAGTCACGTCCAAGAACACAGTCAGGCCACAGCTTTCCCCAAGCGGAAGTGAGAGTTCTCTTGGTGACTCCATCCCAGGCTTTATCGATGATCTTCAGGCAGTTCACGATGGGGAAGTGATTGCTCCCAAACTCTCGGAAGGTAAGGTTTGTTATTCGGTCACTTCGAAGCATCGCCGAAATAGTGCTTTGGTGTATAGCTTCTTGAAGTTCGAAATGACTTGCTGATCTGTAGGCTGGATTATTGGGAGTAATGTTCGGAGGAAGCAACTTAACTTTAACGAACTTTAATTTCTCCAGTAAGACGTCCTCAAGGCCTGGAGGATGAGCAGGAGCATTGTCCATAACCAGCAAGACTGAGCGGCAGATTACTTTTTGAAAGGCGTTTCTTCACTACAGGACCAAAGATCTCGTTCATCCATTCAACAAACGAACAGGGGAGGGGAAAACGTAGGCACACGTGACGCACGTATTGCGGAACCTCACTCGCTTATCAAGGTAAAATTTATTTAAAATATTTGCTCATCTTGCAAAACACTCGTAGACCAGGTTACTCGCATTCCGAGGTTTCACTGTAGTTCCACTGCCTCATCCAGTTCTTTGTGTCGTCTGTATCTATCCCAGTTACTTCTTTTTTGGTTCTCTGTACATCTCAGTGCCACGTAGTCTTGCACCTGTTGCAAATTGGATGTGCTGGTGGTCTGCCAATGATGGTTCCTTCATCACCTTCCAGTCTTTAATAAAGTTTGCAATATGCGTAGTGCTTAGTGTAATGTCTATTACTTCCCTACGATTTTTATTTATAAATGTAGGTTTGTTTCTTACGTTTAGTATCGTCAACTCAGTTCCAATAATAAACTCTAGTAAGGACTCACCTCTTGCATTGCAGTTCGTGCTGCCCCATGCCATGTGGTGTGAATTTGCGTCTGCTCCAAGGACTAGGTGTTCGTCTTTCCTCTTGCGTTTGCATATTAGGTTCTCAACTTCTTCTGATGGGGGCAGATTAGTTGAGTCATATGGGAGGTATGCAGAGCCTATGGTTATTTCCCTAAGACCTTCCCAATTTCCAAGTTTTATCTTGGCCGCCACGAAGTCCTTTGAACAATGTTCCTGCAACAGAAGATATTTTAGTTTTCTGCTTGTAAGTAAACATGTTCTAGGTATATTCGATGTAGTATCGTACATTAGCTTACCATCAGATTCTGCCAGTCCTGCTACTCTGCCCTTAATTACCCATGGCTCTTCTATAAGAGTCTCATTGATAGCCTTGGACTTGAACTTCCTGACGAAATTGGCCACAGCTAATTTTTTATGTTGTAGGTTGGCCTGTAGAACTTTCAGTACCATCCTTGCCAATGCTAGGTTTTGTTTTACCCTTAATTACTTGAAATTTGATCTGACCAAGTCCAAGCTTGGCCTTAAGGCCTCTCTTCTGGAGCTCTTCAAAATCTCTGTCATTAAGGACCAAAACAGTTGTCCTTCCTGTGTCATCAGTAATTTTTGCATTCAGCACTCTCCACTCTTTCGTCGGAAGTTTGGTGTCATGCTGATGTATCCTGACAAGCACATCATCGATGTTCATCTTGTCAAGTGGAGGAGGAAACTTGGTGATGACCTTTGTAGTATCCAGCACCTCCTGGGCTTCTGCTACCTCCAAATTCTCCCCTTTCGAAGGGTTGCAATAGGCCACTGTCTGTTCCAGCCAGCTAGATTTGCACAGATCCACTTTCTAGCCTTGGAGACTTGAGGAAGCCTGGAAGGCGTCCGTCTGACAGTGGTTTCATTTGCGCTATCAGAGCAGATGAAAGTTCCTTCACGTCTTCCTCCTTCAGTTTCCCATCTGGGAAGGTTTTAGGTATTATTGCTATCTTGATTGAAGTTTGTCTTTCCGAATAGGACATGTCCGTCTCTTCTTTCTGTTTCTTGGCCGGCAGTTTACTAGCCAAACTTGATGGCGTACTATCCCCCGACCTTGGCCTTTTGGGCGTTGTCAGAGGGGTAGCCTCTCGCCGATCCGTGTTCCTTGGCTTCTTCTCCGTCCAAGTTCTAGCCGCTATTTTGGCTTCCTTCCTTGCTCTCTTCCTTTCCTTGTAATATGCACTGTTGCAAGGTGGTCTGTTGATATGAAATCTGTTGATTTTCTATGCAGAAATCTTCAGTCTCCATGGACGTTCCTAGTTTGCTTGTTGTAGCAGTCTTCTCTACTGTAATTTCTGTTGCCATTTCTTGTTTTGAGTTGGTGGCAGCCTGTCCAATTAGGACTTCTCCATTTTTCCATCTTGGTGTTTCTCTTGGATCTGCTCTACTGGAGCTTCCAGGGCTTCCCTCGATGTCGAAGTTTTTGAAATTGGTTCTTTATAAGCATCCATATTTCAATCAGTCATTGGGTTTTTGCCCCTTCTAGGGTCCTGAGCATCGTTCTCACCATCCATGGTGAGGCATACAGGCAGACATTGTCCTCCTGCAACTCAGGCTCTTTGTAGCAGAGACCACGCCCCTGAGTTGTCCATCCAGCGGTCTGCCCCTGGCTCGAACCTAGCCAGGTTTTTCTCCCTTCAGTAGGCCTACTCACGTGGTCTCCACTTGGCATTATCGTGACTGATTTCGCAGCAATGGCTTTCCGCCCAGGTTGGGATTGCCCCTTTCCCAATCTGTGGCTCGTCCAGGCTACGTAGAGCAAAGTGATGTGTTGGTTCCAGCACCCGGCAGTAAGCCTTCACCTCAATCACCAGCCCCACTTCATCTGAACCACCATATCACCCATGTGGAGGAACCATGGATGTCTCTCTAGCATGTGTGGGCGGGACCTCCACTTCCAGGCCTTGACTTGGGCTAGTAACAGTAACTCACACTTTACATTGGCAACAACATCTGGGGACCTCCCTATTTAAAAAAAAATCTCATTCACTTCATGAACAGTAATTTACTTTGATATCCGTATACAATGTAGAATACCTTAGTGAAGCGCGGGAACATTTGCTAGTTTGGTTATAAAAGTAAATATACCTCTGGGGGATATAGGGTGGGTCCCTGGCTGTCGCAGTGAACACATCTCTCCTGTAAAATGTATGTCTCATAAGATTTGTAACATTTCATGATTTCATTTATGATGTTATAAAACTTACGCTGAACCTCAAGAAAAAAATATGATGATTAATTCAACTGCAATCTCTTAGAACACTGACGTGATAAACCTTAAATGACAGAAATTAGTTAAAATTATTAACATAGGAATGTTTTTGCAAAGTAGGAACATAGTCTTCATTGCTATTTGTGTTGAGGGCAGCACTCTCAAAATAGACTGGTTTCTTGTATGAATTGATCGATCAGACAATCATTCAATGAATCAATCAGTCATCGTTGATCAGCATTTAGGACTGTTGTCCAGGTGTTTACGTCGTCTCTCTTAAATGATTTCAAAGCACTTAGAGATACACTGACTGACAGTGACAATGCAACACCAAGGAGGAGTGGTTCGAAAGGGATGAAAGTTGGGGAAAAAACAGAGACGGCACGGACGAATAATTGATGTTTATTTCAAACCGATATGCAGGTTACACAATGCGCACGGCATCGACTCAGTAGGATGTAGGACCACCGCGAGCGGCGATGCACGCAGAAACACGTCGAGGTACAGAGTCAATAAGAGTGCGGATGGTGTCCTGAGGGATGGTTCTCCATTCTCTGTCAACCATTTGCCACAGTTGGTCGTCCGTACGAGGCTGGGGCAGAGTTTGCAAACGGCGTCCAATGAGATCCCACACGTGTTCGATTGGTGAGAGATCCGGAGAGTACGCTGGCCACGGAAGCATCTGTACACCTCGTAGAGCCTGTTGGGAGATGCGAGCAGTGTGTGGGCGGGCATTATCCTGCTGAAACAGAGCATTGGGCAGCCCCTGAAGGTACGGGAGTGCCACCGGCCGCAGCACATGCTGCACGTAGCGGTGGGCATTTAACGTGCCTTGAATACGCACTAGAGGTGAAGTGGAATCATACGCAATAGCGCCCCAAACCATGATGCCGCGTTGTCTAGCGGTAGGGCGCTCCACAGTTACTGCCGGATTTGACCTTTCTCCACGCCGACGCCACACTCGTCTGCGGTGACTATCACTGACAGAACAGAAGCGTGACTCATCGGAGAACACGACGTTCCGCCATTCCCTCATCCAAGTCGCTCTAGCCCGGCACCATGCCAGGCGTGCACGTCTATGCTGTGGAGTCAGTGGTAGTCTTCTGAACGGACGCCGGGAGTGCAGGCCTCCTTCAACCAATCGACGGGAAATTGTTCTGGTCGATATTGGAACAGCCAGGGTGTCTTGCACATGCTGAAGAATGGCGGTTGACGTGGCGTGCGGGGCTGCCACCGCTTGGCGGCGGATGAGCCGATCCTCGCGTGCTGACGTCACTCGGGCTGCGCCTGGACCCCTCGCACGTGCCACATGTCCCTGCGCCAACCATCTTCGCCACAGGCGCTGCACTGTGGACACATCCCTATGGGTATCGGCTGCAATTTGACGAAGCGACCAACCTGTCCTTCTCAGCCCGATCACCATACCCCTCGTAAAGTCGTCTGTCTGCTGGAAATGCCTCCGTTGACGGAGGCCTGGCATTCTTAGCTATACACGTGTCCTGTGGCACATGACAACACGTTCTACAATGACTGTCGGCTGAGAAATCACGGTATGAAGTGGGCCATTCGCCAACGCCGTGTCCCATTTATCGTTTGCCACGTGCGCAGCACAGCGGCGCATTTCACATCATGAGCATACCTCAGTGACGTCAGTCTACCCTGCAATTGGCATAAAGTTCTGACCACTCTTTCTTGGTGTTGCATTTGCTCTGTCAGTCAGTGTAAATTACTCCAATCCCTAGTCCTCTTCCTATTAACGAGTATTGCCCCATTATTTTCATTTTGAATTCCAGCATTATCTTCCTTTTATGATCTTTCCTACTTTTAAAAATACCTGCCCAAGCTTATTCGCCCACTAACTTCATTTCACCACGAACCTGCTACGCAGGCGTAGCAGGGGGAGAGGTGATACTCCCATGTCGCGCGTCCCAGGTGGCGGATAGGGGGGTCCTAACCGGCTTGCCGGCGGACTTGAGGGAAATAAAATACCTCTCGCGGACCAAACACACTACCCCCTGCATGTGGGGGATGCACATGTAGAATACACCCGCGGTATACCCTGCCTGTCGTAAGAGGCAACTACAAAGGGTGACCAAGGGATGATTGAATTAGAACCATGAAACTACTCTTGATTCGTACCATCATGCGGGGAACACCATGGGTTGCATGTACTTGCAAGTAGTATCACTAAATTGGTACGAAATAGGTTTGTGATTAGTTGCAGTAAAAAGCCTGGCCTGGTGGGTTCCAGTACCTGTGAGTTGTACCCACGTGGGCAACACCGCGGGTCTGGGCGTAGCCTGTGAGTTGTACCGCTATATGAGGGGCACTGTGGGTCAGCATTGCCTGTGATTGGTACCCACTATGTGAGGAACACCACAGGAATACCGGCGCCCGTGACTAGTACACCTAGGTGAGGAACCTTACTGGTTGGCGTTGGCTATGAGTGGCGCCTTTGTGTGAGAAACACCATAGGTCTGCGTTCCCTGTATGAATTGCAATACTTGTGAGTAGTACCACCTTGTGTGGAACACCGTGAGTCTTCGCTACTTTTGATCAGTACCCCAAAATGACAAATACCATGGTTCTACTTTACTCGCGACATGTACCATTCTGTGGGGTCTTAGACATGAATTTAGCACCCCTTCAGACATCAAGCATCATTGTGCTTTATAAATGGTCTCTTGGTCAGTAATACTCTAATTAACTGTCTTCTTTTTGAGTCTGATCCACTGGTTTTTTTTTTTTTTTTTGTAGGGTTCATGTCCATCCATTCATTCTTCATGAAAATTTTTATTTTATTTTATTTTGGTCAGTGGATAAATTTGACTTTTTGTTATTTCATTTCGTACCATTAGGGGCCGATGACCTCGATGTTAGGTCCCTTTAAAAAACAAGCATCATCATCATCATCAACTTCATTTCAAGTGCACCGGACCCAAGACGGAAAAACACATATAACACGACGGGAGATTCGAGGGCGTGGACTCCGATCAGGAGAGGCAGATAACAGCTTCGAACTGAAGGTGTTGATCAATAATAATTCATGACAAGGAAAAGAAAAACTAACTACCAGCAATAAAAATCGAATAAAGTTAAATGAGGGTTTATTAAGATAAAAATGTAAATGCAAGAAAAGAAGCCACCAAAGAAAATGAAACACTATTGCATACGTGCTTTTGTCATTCAGGTTAGTAGAAGCTAGCATCGTAACCGTTCGAGCACAACATACCATAAACATATGGATAAACAGTACCTTACGACGTGCTCACTGCTTGATTGATATTTTCACAACATATTGAAACATCTTCAACAGAAAAATATCCTCACGGACTTATTTTGGTCATTTCTTTCCGCGAAGTAGTTCACATTATATTTACCAAACATTACTCAAGCCTCCATCATTATTACAGTATCAACAATGACCATCACAAGGATAAAAGATCACACACCCTCTCGGGGTAGAGCGAACCATAGTTACATGAAGGCAATGTAGGTATCGAGATGACCAGGGGGGGCAGCATCTCAGTACCAAAGAGCACACAAAAGGCAAAGAAAATAAAGTGGGTGTGCGCATCATCCGAATTAAAATGAAACAAAAATGGCGACCATAAAAACGAGCAAAACGCTTATAAAATAGACCAAGATAAAATAATAAACACCGCACTCGAAGTGAACACCAAGTGTACGAGGAATAAATGAAAAGGAACATAAATTAACTGACCAATACGACATCCTTTTAGCCCCTCGCTCGCTCTCACACATACACACAAACATTCAGGCATTGTCGATATCGGGCAACAATAGGGTCAATAACCTCTATTCAAAACAGATTGCAAACACATGTAGTATGACTCACCTGGCCATAAGTAAGTTCCCACACACGACGTAGAAATGTGCATACTGCAAATATTTTATAAGCAGGACGATATGGACCCATGGCCCACGTACAAGCTCACCAACACAAGCACTGGGTACGACGTATCTCCGTGTCGACACCCAGAGCCTACTAACATTTGGTGGCAATAAAGAAGTATAATGTCGTGCACATAATGACAATTCTCGCAGAGACCCAGTTACCTCGTTACCACCACCACAATAATGCCCTCAAACACACACCCATTCATATCGCGGGGCAAAGACGTATATCAGCCAGTCGTGATTACAAGGCACTTGAAACAGCCACAAGATAAACATGAAATAAGAGTGAAAACACAGCTCACATTACCTAAGGTTGAAGCTGATCAATTAAAAATCAGAATATGAATACAGGCAGAGTTTAAACCTTATAAAAACCCATCGATAATTCAAAAATGCTACTCCGATTAGAGGCGACTCCATCTTTCTTTCTGTCCTTCAGGTCATGACAACAACAAAGACATCAAGTCAAGGAGATAAAAGTCAAAGACTCACGGAAGGAAGGACCATCCGTTTACAAAGCAGGGGCGCTGCCCTCTGCGGTACAGTCAGTTTAGTGAAGTCAAACGAGAGCTAATGCAAGCTCTTAGCAATCACAGATAAACCTACATGTTATGAACATGCTAAACGAGCATGTTTCACAAGCCAACTTTCCATTGACAGCTCAAAACATTGTGTTCTTGCCAGAAATCACCCAGAACAAATTGTACTGTTTTCCTGTGAAATATTTCCAGTCTATGTATGAAGTCATTCTGTTGAGAATACTAAAACCATACTCTAATTGTGGTCTTATCTGGGACTTCTATGCCCTCTCCTATACATCCTTACTACTGTATAACCCCTAAATGCCCTCATAACCATATGAAAAGATCTCTAACCTTTATTTGCAATACTGTTTATGTGATTAGCTCAATGAAGATCTTACCTTATATTAACACGGAGGTAGATATAATGATCTGCATGATTTACTGTTTTCCCATCAACACTAATTAAAACTGAGAGGACTTCTTCTCTTTGTGAGACAACCTGACTTTTTATCCCATTTACCTTCATACACTTCTGATTACGGTATATAGATATAAGGATTCCACTGAATCAATGAATATTTATATATATGTGTAACTATATTCATATCACATTGTGGGACTAGTTTCAACATATAATGATTATCCTCAGTCTGTTATAACTAAAATTGATAAAGCATTAGACTCTGTATGTATACATATGTGTACATAAAACAATGACAAAACTTATATATTCGGTGATGTGCTCATGAGCTCTATTGTGAAGTTTGAGGTGTCTTAAAAAAGTAGGTTTCTTCAACTCACAGTACTCATATGACATTCATGATTATGTGAATGCTCAAATTCTCATGCAGCTGTGAACTTGAATTCAGGATATAGTGGGTTCGAACCCCACCGTTGGCAGACCTGAAGATGGTTTTCCATGGTTTCCCATTTTCATGCTAGGCAAATGCAGGGGCTGTACCTTAATTAAGGACATGGGCACTTCCTTTCCACTCCTAGGCATTTCCCATGCCATCATCACCATAAGACGTAAAACAAATTGTAAAAAAAAATAATTAAATATGTACGAACTTATACCTGTAGTGAGGTCACCGATTCAAATTTTACTTTTTTAAGGCACTTTAAACTTCACAACACAGGTTATGAGCACATCACCCAATATATACATTTTGTCATTATTTTATGTATACGTACAGAGTCTAATGCTTTGTTAATTTTTAGTTATAAGTGGCTGAGGATGATGATTATGTGTTTGAAACTAGTCCCACAATGTGATATATATATAGTCACATATAAACAGATATGTATTGATTAGTTGGAATCCTTAAATCTCTCAATTGTAATTGTGTCAGAACGGATGAATATGAAGATAATTGCCTATGATTCATATATTTCTGTTGTCCACCTCACAACTTTATTGAGATCATTTTTCAGTTCTTCATACTTCTGTAACTACTGTAACTATATTTTACTCCTTTTAGTCCCATAATATAATCTGCAAACTGTCTTACCTGTGATGCCAGTTCTTTACTCTCATCATTTATGTACGTAAAGAAACTTTTTTTTTTACGATTTGCTTTACGTCACACCGATACAGATAGGTCTTATGGGGATGATGGGATAGGAAAGGGCTAGGATTGGGAAGAAAGTGGCCATGGCCTTAATTAAGGCACAGCCACAGCATTTGCCTGGTGTGAAAATGGGAAACTTGTAACTTGCATGACATCTTGTACATCTTGAGCAAGTTACATCAGGCAAAGAAGTAGAAGCTTTGCCATCCGCTGCCTTGAGCATGTAAATGCAATGAAACACAGTAGGTTCTCTGTAATGGGTAATCATATGGAAGAATGCCAACACAGTTTTATAAATATAGACCATGACCTACAAATTATTAAGACTATGCAAAAGTGTTATTTACTCAGTAAAACAGAAGAACTTTTTATACAGTTGGATCAGCTTTCAAACCCCTCTAGCAGTTTAAATGGAATTACTGAAAAGGACAATATTCTCTTTGATTCCATTCTTCCATTTATTTCAAAAACTTGCAACACCAGATACATCAATCAAAATAGCGGAAGTCAACAACACTTTGACCTTCATATCCGTCCTTCTCTTCGCCTCAGTGGTCTGCTTGTCACTCCACATAGCAGTGAGCAACCAGCTGTGACAGTCAGCCAGAACATAACTCTCAACAGTGTCAGAAGCAGCTCACAAACAAAGAGGAAGTAGGTTGTTTTCTTTATGTTCAATATTTCTCTCCTATCCCCCTTTCTTATCATTTCTTTTTTGCTTTCATTTCTCTATTTCCCCTTTTTTATATATATTTTAGATTCCTCCTGAATATTATCATCTACAGTATAATTTGGCTCAATGTTTTTCCTGTCCACAGTTCAGCTACTTCCCATGTTACATATGCTTTCTTAATAATGACCTACTCAGGTCATGTTTTTACTATGAGGGAGTCTTCAATACAGTGTAAAAATATTTTTAGGAACTTTTGCTCCCATTCCATTTCATCTTCAGTGAGTGTGAATGTGTGTCATACCACTTCAGACTTTGTCACTTTTTACAGGCATAAGTTTTGGCATTTTTTAATGTGTTAATATATTTTGTATGAAATATCATCTCAAGACTGTCCACTGTATAGAATTAGCAAACGTTTTTAAAAAGGATATTAGAACTCCATGGTTCCATCACATTCTTGTATTGTTTCTGAATTGTGATTTCTTTGGATGAACTTAAGTTTTAATCCCCATTTTTTTAGGATATATGAGACATTTCGATTATTTGTGTATTTAGGTTATTTTATTTTTCTTGTCATGTGCTAATTTATATTCTTTAAATTTTACTTTTCTGTTCCTGAATATGATACCACAGGTACCGAAACTAGTACAGTGTTCTCCCCAGACAGTTTCATCAGCTGGGTGGCAGGAATGAGTGACCGGGCGGGGAATACTACGTAGAAAATGAATATGATAAAATTTAATTGTGTTCCTGTGAGCATAAACAATACTATCAGACTGCAAAATTGAACTATTTTAGTGTTATTTTCATGATTAAAACAGAGTATTTTGAACTTCTGGTATTCTACTGCTTGTTCATAATCTTGTAACACCGGGGCTTACCACTCGGTTGTTGTGGGTTTGTGACGTCGTGCGGAATCGAGCTCACATGCGATTCCATGCTAATTCAGGCATTGCTCGCGCACATTACGTGATAGTCGAGCTAAACATTTAAACTCCGATGTAATGTTTGCAATTATGCTGACAGTAATGAAGATTTATCATTTACATAAACAATTTTACAGTATTTACATTTTGATTTGAAGCACCCATTGACTCAAATATGTATTAATATTATGTAACTAACACTTATCTAGGTTATGCTAACTGGGCGGTCTGTAAAATCAGCAGGGCTCATGGCTACGATAAGATAGGCAGGGCTACGCCCATTTAAAAGATCCTAGGGAGAACACTGCAGTATAACAACATGGCAGAAATATTTCTCTATCATATATTTAAGTGCTGGTGGAACATTTACCCTCAATTTCTTTAACGTATTCTCTATATCAGCACGGAATGAAAATTATTAATTATAGTCAGTGGGATATGGTGGCCAAATGTGATACCTGCCCAGAAGGGTGCTGAACCACCAAGCAGTTGGTGATGTTATACTGAGAGTGATTAATTGTAAAACAGTGTTCTCCCCAGAAATTTTTATCAGCTGAGTGGCAGGAATGAATAGCTGGGCAGGGAATACTATGTAAACAATGAATATGATAAAATATCAATTTAATGCCCTCAGGGCATTATCAATATCAGACAGGTAAACATTAACTCCAAAATTGGACTATTTCAGTTTTATCATCACCGGGCTGAGTGGCTCAGATGGTTGAGGCGCTGGCTTTCTGACCCCAACTTGGCAGGTTCGATCCTGGCTCAGTCCGGTGGTTTTTGAAGATGCTCAAATCCTCGTGTTGGTAGATTTACTGGCACGTAAAAGAACTCCTATGGGACTAAATTCCGACACCTCGGCGTCTCCAAAAACCATAAAAGTAGTTAGTGGGATGTAAAGCAAATGACATTATTATTATTATTATTATTATTATTATTATTATTATTATTATTATCATCATCATCATCACAAACAAGACATAACAGACTAATTTGAACTTCTGTTCTACTGTTCGTTCATAATCATATAACCCCAGGAACCATTCGGTTGCGGTGTTGTGCTATATGGGTTTGCGACATCATGCGGAATTGAATACTTGCATATGATTCCACGCTAATACACACAACGCTCGCACACAATACTATGTGATAGTCAAGCTAAACATTTAAACTCTGATATAATAGACACAATTATGCTGACAATGATGAAGATTTTTCGTTTAAATGAACAGCTTTACAGTATTTATGTTTTAATTTAGAGCACCAAATGACTTGAATATGTATTAGTATTACATAATTTGCACATATCTACATCATCTTAGCCAGGCGTCTGTAAAAACGGCAGGGCAGTGCACCCATTAAAAAGGTCTTTGGGAGAACACTGGTAATGGCATTTCCCTTTTGCCCTGCATATGAACAGAGAGTTGTTAGCAGGGTGTAAACAAATTTTCACTTCATCACTGATAACTGTTCTCGACCATTGATCTCTTGTCAAAGTCACATGCCATCCCCTGATGTCACCAAAGTGGGGGAGTTCTGAAGGGCCTTCCTGAACACAGCCACCCATTGTGTAATCTGTTGTGCACAGTTTGGGTACTTGCATCAACTCCAATGACGTCTCGAAAATCATGGTGCAGAGTAGTAGTTATGCATGTCTCTGTGCAGACAATTAATTTATTGTCCAGGAATTTTTTCCACAACCCAGAGATAACATATTAACATGAACAGTGTTGGTAACATCAACTTATCTCATGTTCTGTTACACCGAAATGATGTTTCCGATGTGCTCTGCCATAGACAACATATGACAAGACATTTTAGTCAGTGCATAGAAATGGGCACACTGATGAGTTTGCTTGGACGTCACCTCAGCTTATTATACTGGATTTGTTTGCCACTCATGAATCAGATACTCATAGCTTTGATGAATGCTGGGTTGCCGTGATTTAAACAACATTTCAACCATAAATGAAACATAAGTATTAGACATTGTTGGGCAAGGCTTCTTTCAGACGGCATGGGAATAAACCTGCTTCAAGCTGATTCTTTCACACACAGCGGGTAAATGAGAACCGCAAGAAACTCCCCTTGCTTTTCAGCATATCTCTTTCAACACACTTTTCAGGGTAGATAATAAATATGGACCCTCATCATCTTTGTTTACTCTACCTTTTATACTTAAGGAAAAGGAAATGAAGCCAAAGAATGTGGGTGCACCCATTGATAATGCAGAGAAGTCAAGTGGGATTATTTACCACACTCTTTCATGACTTGACCCGATGGCAAGTTTTCTAACTATTTTTGGATGTCAATATCCTGCTTTGATGAAATTCTGCATAAGTTACACAACCATATCCTTTAGGAAAACACCAAAATGAGATACTGAATGCCTCTCTGCCACTATTGTGAGTGGTTTGTAAATAATGAAAAGGATATGCAAGTATTTATCACTAGTTACCAAATGTATTTTTTCCTTGAAATCACTATAGATTTCCCGGCAAATCCATTATCATGCCTCTGTTTTGTTTGTGCTGGATTTATATACTTCCAGAGATTGGTCCCACACCACTGGTCTTTCCGACACTCAAGTTATCAAGTTCTCAAAGTCTGTTTCAAGCTCGATAACAACCACAGTAAATCACACCGACAAAATGAGATGAATGAATTGATATTCATCAAAGGGTAGAGAAAGGTCCACCTATTTAATACCATTCGATTAATATTATATCTTATAAAATTGGTTCATGCTGTGGGTTACTGTTGTCACATCCTAGTTGTTCGTGAACCATGAGCAATGACTGAGTGGCCTAGTAAATGGTCTTGAGAGTCGGGATACCAGTTGCTATAGAATGAGAGTGGACATCTGGGACATCTGAGTCATGGCCCTCCGTGTGCTCAGGCGGCTAGGGCTATACAATCCGCCGGTGATCCATAACCCGTTAGAGAGAAGATCCTCACTTGGACTATGTGTAAGTAGGGTAGCATCCTGCTTCATGAATTTATTGAGCTCAAAATATTTTAAGCAAGCTTCGGACCTATGGGAGTAATGGAGTCCTACTCCCATTTGACAGGTGAGGGACTCCTTGGAAACAACTGGGCTGAAACAACTTGGCTTATGAAATGGAATTCGATGGGGAGCTATCAATATTAATGGGGCCTATGGAAGAAAGAAAATAGAATTGGCTGAGTCAGCGAAGAGGATGCATCTGGATGTGCTAGGAGAAAAAGCTATTTGGTTAAGGGGAGATATTGAGAAAGAGATACAAGGCTATAAAGTGTACTTGACGAGTGTTGAAAACGGAACAGCAGAGTGCATTGTTAGGCTGTTCATCAGGAAATACCATTGCACGCAACATAGTTTCTGTTAGGCACATAAATGAGTGAAAGATGTGGGTAGATTTGGCACTTGGAGGAATTAGGATGGGAATTGTCTCAGTGTATTCATCATGTGAGCGTGCAGATGAGGATGAAGTTGACAAGTTTTATTAAGCATTGAGTGACATCGTAGTCAGGGTCAACAGCAAGGATAGGATAGTGCTAATGGGCGATTTCAATGCAAGAGTTGGAAATGGAACTGAATGATACAAAAGGGTGATTGGTAAATGTGGGGAAGATATGGAGGTAATAGGAATGGTAAGCGTTCGCTGGACTTCTGTGCTAGTATGGGTTTAGCAGTTATGAATACATTATTCAAGCATAAGGCTATTTACTGCTACACATGGGAGGCTAGGGGTACCAGATCCATAATAGACTATATCTTAACCAACTTTGAATTCAGGAAGTCTGTTAGGAATGTACAGATTTTCAGAGATTTTTTGATGATACAGACCACTATCTGATCTGTAGTGAACTAAGCATCTCTAGGCCTAGGGTAGAGAAAGCGAAATCTTTCTGCAAATGAATGAGGGTAGAAAATCTCCAAGACAAGGAAATTAGATGGAAGTACATGGATATGATTAGTGAGAAGTTTCGAACAGTGGACAGTAAACAGGTTCAGGACATAGAAAGAGAATGGGTGGCATACAGGGATGCTGTAGTTGAAACAGAAATGGAATGCCCAGGATCAGCTGTGTAAAGATGGGAAAAAGCAAACATCTTGGTCGAATGATGAAATGAGAGCAGCTTGTAAACGTGAAACGAAGGCTTATCAAAATGGCTCCAAACAAAGGCCGAGGAAGACAGGGATTTGTACATAGATGAAAGAAACAAAGTGAAACAAATAGTTGTTGAATCCAAAAAGGAGTCTTAAGAAGATTTTGGCTATAACATGGAAAGGCTAGGCCAATCAGCAGTACAGTAATAAAGACTCTTAGGAAGGGAGAGAGAAAAATGAAATTAACATTGTTTTGTGTAATTCAGGTTAACTCATAGTAGATCCCAGGGAATCACTGGACAGGTGGAGGGAATATTTTGAAAACATTTCTGGTGGTGTCGTGAGCAACCAATCTCATGTGGAGGAGGAAAATGATGTTGGTGAAATTATGCTCGAGGAAGTGGAAAGGATGGCAAATGAACTGCATTGTCATAAAGCAGCAGGAATAGATGAAATTAGACCTGAAATGGCGAAGTATAGTGGGAAGGCAGGTATAAAATAGCTTAATAGAATAGTAAGATTAGCAGGGAGCATTGGTAAGGTACCTTCAGATCGGACAAAAACAGTTATTGCACCTATCTATAAGCAAGGGAACAGGAAGGATTGCAACAACTATTGAAGTATATCATTGATTAGTATACCAGGCAAAGTATTCACTGGCATGTTGGAAAGGAGAGTACGATCAGTGGTTGAGAGGAAGTTCGATGAAAACCAGTGTGGTTTCAGACTACAGAGGGGCTGTCAGGATCAGATTTTCAGTATGCGTCAATTAATTAAAAAATGTTACGAGAGAAAAAGACAGTTGTGTTTATGTTCCGTAGATCTACAGATAGCTTATGACAGGGTACCGAGGTAGATGATGTTCACCATACTGGGGAACTATGGAATTAAGGGTAGATTATTAAAATCAATCAAATGCATTTATGTTGATAATTCGGCTGCAGTGAGAATTGATAGTAGAATGAGTTCTTTGATCAGGGTACTTACAGGGGTTAGACAAGGCTGTAATCTTTCACCTTTGCAGTTCATAGTTTACATGGATCATCTGCTGAAAGGTACAAAGTGGTAAGGAGGGATTCAGTTAGGTGGGAATGTAGTAAGCAGTCTAGCCAATGCTGACGACTTGGTTTTAATGGCAGATTGTGCTGAAAGGCTGCAGTCTTGGAACTTGAAAATAGGTGCAATGTGTATGGTATGAAAATTAGTCTTTCAAAGACTAAATTGATGTCATTAGGTAAGAAATTCAACAGAATTGAATGTCAGATTGGTGATTGTACCCGCTACTACAGTGGTTACACAAAACAAAGCACTAAACACAATAAGGGGGGGGGGAGGGGGGAAAGGTGCCTTACGCAGTACCAAAACTTCACACACAGTTGAACATCAGTTGGAACTACGCAGATCTCCGCCAACAACAGCATACGTAAATATCAGTAAGGCCAACTATTGGATAATAAACCAGGAAGGTGGAAGGAGCTAGGACTTACCAAGGGCATGGACATGGCTTAGATTGCAGACTCCGAAATGATCAACCATGATCCTTAAATTTTAAAATATTATTTACAAAAGCATTTTACAAAAACCTTACGAACAAAATCTGCCAACTTACAACTTACAAACTATATGCTCTGTGGTACACATAACTTAGAGTTTCTTTGATAATACCTTCGTACAAGTTCAAAATTTCAAACCAACTATCCATCTAGTTACAAATCCAGTTGTACAATGCAGTTTACAGTGAAGTAAACGTACTCTCCAAAACTCTAGCATAGATCAAGTAACACTGAACTACCAGAGGCAAACCGCAAGGTAAATATATTAAACTACACTCTACATAATTAGTGAAACAAGAAATGGGAATGTCTCGAAAACAAACTGGCAAGCCCAGCTGAAAAACTAAGGCATCATAAATAATTATTTTGGCGAATCTAGGTTAGGCTAGGGCAGACTCCTATACGAAATAACAACCAAACGTTACGGAAATTTTAGCCGGAACTGAATTCAAGAGTGCTTACCCGAAGGTGGCCCATCCCGTTAGTGAGGCGTCGCACACAACGTAAAACTTCAGACAGACGAAGACAGACTAAGGCAGACCAGGCCGAGACAAGACGACAAAATGCTGCCTCGCACTCTATATAAGGGTAAACCCTGGCCTTGGAGTAGCCAATCAGAATTCATAAGTCTGCCTATCACCACCTAGATCCACCAATCACAACTCCTACTTTCAGTCACGAACTTTAAATAAGTTTCTCGAATACGCACGTTCGCGAATCTTCCATTTCCAGAATAGTTAGAAAATGCCTTCTAGAACACATAACCAACAAAAGGCAACACACCCTGTTCAAAACTTCATGTAACAACTTTCTGGATACTTCTAGTAAATAAAGAACTGAATTCTACTATTTACAAATACCACATGTTATGAAATATTACACTGTACAGGTTAGGTCGTTACAAATAAAACATTTTACCTTACTTTACAAATAAAGTCTTCAACAAACATTTTCCACTTCCACTATATTGTTCACCTGTAACAGTGATACAAGGCTGGAAGAGGTAGATATTTTTAATTATTTAGGTTGTGTGTTCTTCCAGGATGGTAATATAGTAAGTGAGATTGAATCAGGGTGTAGTAAAGGAGCTCGCAGTTGCGATCAGCAGTGTTCTGTAAGAAGGAAGTCAGCTCCCGGATGAAACTATCTTTACATCGGTTTGTTTTCAGGCCAACTTTGCTTTACCAGAGTGAAATCTGGGTGGACTCAGGATATCTTATTAATAAGTTAGAAGTAATGGACACCAAAGTAGTGAGAATGAGTGCTGGTACATACAGATGGGAACAATGGCAGGAGGGTACTCGTATGAGGAGATAAAGGCTAAGGAAAGAAGTTGATGGATGAATCTGCATGGATAAACCAGCTTTGGTGGTGCGGTCATGTGAGGCGAATGGAGGAGGATAGGTTACTTAGGAGAATAATGGATTCTGCTATGGAGGGTAAGAGAAGTAAAGGGAGATCAAGATGACGGTGGTTAGACTCACTTTCTGACAATTAAAAGATAAGAGGTAAAGAACTAAATGTGGCTGCAGCACTAGTTGCAAATAGAGGCTTGCAGACTGAACGCTGAAAGGCATAGTGGTCTATAATGATAATATATGTATGTATAAAATTGGTACTAGTTTCTACCTTGCTACATTAGGTCATCTTCAGCTATGATCAAATTGGAAAAACATGCATACTTATACAGTAAATTGATTAACTGAATATAATAAATATACCAAATTTAGCAACGCTTCCAATGATTTGGCACAGATGTACTGATGACACAGGCGCAGTCGACCTGCTGTGTGTGATGACATTCATATATACTAATTTCCAATAAGAACTAAACACGAGCACGGGACTACGTCTCACTATGGAACTCCCGCTCACAGTTACTCTGCCTCCGTATCATCTGAAAGATTCTATTTGAACAGTCGGTTCTTAGTTTAGGCGGACCTGCAGCTAAGCGCAGAAGCGGGTCAAACCCACACTGTCTAAAAGGTCTAAACCGAAAATATGCTTAATTCTCTTTAATGAGCGTATTACTCAAGGACCGTTCCAGTGATAATATGATATTAATTAACCCAAATGCAACCATAAGCAGACTGGTATGCACTCTGTCTTATAGGGTAAATATCCATGAACATACTTGTCCACATCCATAATCCCATTAGAGTTTTGGCAAGACAGTGGATGAAGGAAGGAAAACAACAATGGCTGAGGACTTACTCGATCTAATATGGTTCCTATTTATTTTATTTTCTTCTTTTTCTTCCTCTACATTCACTATGCTTTAGGAAAACAGTGGAGAAAGGAATAGAGCAGCTGCTTACGGCTTACTTGATGAAATATGGCTTCTTCTCTTATTTTCTCATCATCTTGTTATTTACCTTCTTTCCTTCTTCAGCATTAGGAAAAGCAGTGGAAAAAGAAAGAAAAATAACAGTTGCTAAGGGCTTACTACTGGCTCATTCCTTTTCTTCTTTCCTTCTTATTTTTTTGCTCTCATTCTTCCTCTTCTTTCTCCTTTAGGAAAAGCAGTGGGGAAAGAAAGAAAAAGAACAGTTGCTAATGGTTTACTCAATCAAATATGGCTTCTTATTTCCTTCCTCTCATCCTTCCTGTCCTTTGCTTCTTCTTCTTCTTCTTCTCCTTTAGGAAAAGCTGTGGAGAAGGAAAGCAGGAAAGAAAAAAGAAAAAATTTAATAGTTACTGAGGGCTTACTTGATCCTTCTTCCCTTCTTCTCTTTTAAGAAAAGTGAGCGGAAAGGAAAAGAACAATTGCTGATGGCTTACTGAATCAAGCATGACCTATTAGTTTTATCTCCCCCTCCTTCTTCTTATTCAAGTGAGAAGCGGTGGAGAAAGAAAGGCCAGTTGATGAGGGGTTACTGGATCAAATATGGCTCCTTGTTTTTATTTTCTTCTTATTTTTCATTGGAAAAAGAAGTAGAGAAGGAAAAGAAAGCGTTGTTGTTATGTGCTAACTCGATCAAATATGGCTTTTCCTTTTTCTTTTCTTCTTGTTATTATTACAATACCTTATCGGAACAGTTGTGCTGAAGGCATTTTGACTCCAGTATATAACACCAATGCTGCACACTAGAAAGTTTGCAGATTCCTATCAGTGGGTTAAGAAACTCATTTCCAAAACTCACTGTGTTGAAAATATGTATTTCAGGATATGCATTTGCTCAACTGAAGCCTATATGGATAATATTACATTTTCAAAGTAATATTAAGAACTTTGTTTCTCAGGTGGTAGAGCACTGACGTTCTGAAATGAACTTGGCAGATTCTACCCTGGGTTAGTCCAGTGGTATGTGAACGTGCTCAAATATGTCAGCCTTGTGTCAGGATGTTTACTGGCATGTAAAAGAACTTGTAGAGGACAAAATTCCTTTGCCTTGGTGTCTATATTTTGAAGATTGGTTGCAAGCACTCAGATTTAGTGATCAATTTGAGATTAATTATTTATTTTCAAATAAAATGAAGCATGTAGAAACCTCAGATTTACAAGTTATCATGTAATATTTTGGATTCACTGAAATATAAGGGTACACACAATTCCTAAGGAAAACAATGATGTAAATAAAAATTTGTTGAAATGTCAAATACCTGTCTTCAAAAATAAAAACAGTTTAGAAGATTAAGTCATTTAAAATTCATGAGCATACACACAGGCACAGCTTTAACATTGTAGGTCTACTAATAGTCTTAGCTGCCATGTAATGGCTCTCTGTCAGCATAATGTACTACTATCTGCATTACCGAGCTTGATAGCTGAAGTCGCTTAAGTGCGGCCAGTATCCAGTATTCGGGAGATAGTAGGTTCAAACCCCACTGTCGGCAGCCCTGAAGATGGTTTTCCGTGGTTTCCCATTTTCACACCAGGCAAATGCTGGGGCTGTACCTTAATTAAGGCCACGGCCGCTTCCTTCCCACTCCTAGCCCTTCCTGTCCCATCGTCGCCATAAGACATATCTGTGTTGGTGTGACATAAAGCCAATAGCAAAAAAAAAAAACAAAAAAACTATCTGCATCATTTGAGGTTCATCATAGCTTCATTGTAGTGTAATTGAGCTTGTTCTGATGGAGGAAGAAACCTTAAGAAGTTCTCAAAATCATTCTTCTTTGCAGATAGCTTATTGCATTCCTCCCATACTTTGACCAATCTGTTAGAGTTTCTCCAAGTATGGACTGATTTCTTCTTTAATACTTGGTATTTATTTGTCTCTTGTACGTATTCTTGGCATAATATTCTTGCTTTTCTTTTTTGTATAGAAGAACATCCTATTCTCTCATCAAGAATGGGAGTTTATTTTTCATGATATTTGTCTCACTACTTTGAAAATCAAGAACCCACAGTCTCTCCCTAAAAGCTTTATCCATATTTTTCCAAAATAGCATTATATTCTTGTGGCTGTAATATTCTTTTCATGAGTTGTGTTCACCTTTTAGCTTCTTCCAGACCCTCAGTCAGAAGGTATAAACCTATCTCCGTGTATATGAAAAATATGATTCATGTCATTAAAAACTTCTTTCTTGTTAATGAAATCAAGCAAGACATCCAGGACGGTCAATTTCTTTTTTTGATGTTGTAGTAGAGTCAGAGAACAGCCATAATATTTTGTGAGATTTAATGCCTTTAGTCATGTTTCTTGACGAACCCTCTCTTCATTCATTCCTCTTCCAGACTGATTTTCTGTCCAAGATTATATGGATATGTTTTCCAAATTTTGGATGTTTTCATGAAGTTAGAAATTTATGTTATAAAACAAAAGCTGTCAAGCATAAAAAGTCTGTGAAATTCTGTCCATGGTTTTGCTTGACTTCAAATCACTTTAGCACATCCTCTTCTTGTTTCAAAATTTTATGAATCTTTTAGCACATAATTTGTGCAGTTTATGGTTTCCCATCAAGTCTGCTCCTTTGATTGGTGATGTAGAATTATATTATCTTGGATTTTAATTCTTCACAGAATGAACATACATATGAAATACATATGAAAACTATATGAAAATTGCTGGCCTCTCTCCATATTCACAAACCTTCCTGATGGATAATTGTTGAGTCTATGCAAACTCAAGTGCTATTTATCCTCCTATAATTAGAGCCCTGTGTGGATATATAAAATATTATCTGCATCTGCCCTGCATCCACACTTCCTCCGTCTGCATCCGTGAATAGTTATCTTTGGATATTGCAACTATTTAATTATACACTGAGGTATTGAAACGGATAGATCTGTTAACATAATACAACAGACCTGATACCTGGGGGACCGTCTATGGTCACAGCTTTATGAGGGATTTCCTCTTCCGACACCTTGCATCGCATTGAGCGGTTCCCTTACAGAGCCTTTGTTCCTCCCTTCCACTAATTACGAGCAGGAGCTAGTGAGGCTTAGGTCAGATTTATGGCTATATGGATTCAAGGCTCTATATATATATATCACCATTCTCCCATACCAGTGTCCTGGGTTGCCTAATCACAAGCAAAAATAAGAAGAAAAATAGGCTTTACCTATAATGACTTTCTCTCAACTTCAAAGTCTTAATAAAGTAAACACATGTCCTCATCATAGGGATTTGCGGCTCTATGTAGGCACACCCCCACTGGAGGTGTTAACCACATAGCAGCTCTCCTGCCATTCTGAAATATTTTGCAATTCTGGGAATCTAACCCAGGCCTCTGAGGACGGCAGTTAATAATTCTATCCATAACAGTACAGAGGTGGGCTAAGGTCGTAATGGAAGTTGTTGAAGCTTCAGTCTTTGGCTTTAATATAAGCACCATCTCAGTTCACTTTACATTGTTGATGTGTAGCTTAGATAAATGGTTCAGTCTGAATCTACTCATTCCTGTTAAGGAAGGGAATGACTGAGCACAGACTCATACAATCTGTCTGGTTTTTCTGCTTTGAATTATTAGACTTCTTAAGATCTAAATGTACGGTTGATTATATCTGATCGAATGAAATCTTGCTTTGTTGGTGTTGGGTCAGAATTTCAACAGAGCAGATCGAATCTCCTGTCATGTCCATGAATTTCTGGCTAGTAATTCATTCTAGGAAGTGTTCCAACAACAACAGTTAGGTCAGATTTATGGCTACATGGCGGACCAAACCATTACTTGTAGTGTTTCTATATGAACTTAGTTAATATGAATCAACTAAGGACCAAAAATGATCAAATTTGTATAATCTGTTCCAGAAATTCATTAAAACCTATTTATAGTGCCACATGCCCCTACCATTAAACCCAATACTTCCATCTCTTCTAAATGGTACTCTCCTCTGTAAAATTAGGTTAGGTAGGTATTTGGATGTTCCTGATTTTTTTGCACCTGTAATAAAATTTTCAATTAAATAATGGTTATGGTATGTGATATAAAGCTTATAACTTTCTCAAGTTGCCATGTGAAAGGTGTATATTTTTAATTGTCTTTGAGTTTTGTCCATCTTTCTTTCTTCCAGATGTCAGATCTGCTGCTTCCAAATGCTGATGATACGTTAGCTGAGGTAAAGATTGAACCACATGTATTCGGTGATGAAACTGTAGATGATACTGGCGTAAGCTTAGTCAAGGAGGAGTATGAAATAAAGGTGATTGTTTTTCCCAGTTGTAGTCATAATTAGACCTCAGATTTTATGCAAATACTAATTTTATTCCTAACAAGATGTTTTAAATGAAGTTGTATTTATATGTTATTTATAAGGTTAGAAACAGTGGTCCTTTAGTGCCTAAACATGTCTAAATTGATGTTAGAACCTATATTTGTCCTCTGGCCTTCTTCAAATCCCCTTGTGTGAACAATTTCCCTGATTACATTTCTATCCTACAGATTTGGTTATCCTAATTCAATACTTGCTTACCAGGAACCTACTACACTGGCTTAGCAGGGAGAGAGTTGATACTCCCACATAGCCCGTCCCAGGTGGCGGATAGGGGTTCCTAACTGGCTTACTGGCAGACTTGAGGGAAATAAAGTACTTCTCATGGATCAAACACACAACCCCCTGTGGGTAGGGGATGCAGACAAAGAATACTCCCATGGTCTCCCCTGTCTGTCGTAAGAGGCTACTGAAAAGGGGCAACCAAGGTATGATTGTATTAGAACTGTGAAACTACTTGTGATTAGTACCACCACACAGGGAACACCATAGATCCCTTTTACTTGCGCGTAGTACCACTATCTTAAGTACCAAATAGGTTTATGATTGGTGGCAACAAAGTGCGTTGCCGGCTTCTAGAGTACCTGTGATTAGTAGCACTTTAGGAGCGACACCATGGTTCATGCTTGCCTATGATTGGTACCCACTATAGGAACGTCATGGGATAGTGCAGGTCCTTGTGGTTAGTACACGTATGTGATAAACACCATAGGTTTGCATTGCCTGTAAATGGTGCCGCAATATGCGAAACACCATAGGTCTGAATTCCACGCGTGAATTTCATTACCTGTGAGTAGTACCATACTGTGTGGAATTCATATATTCGTCACCATAAGACCTATCTGTGTCAGTGCGACATAAAACAACTAGCAAAAAAAAATCATATCCATCCATTCATTCTTTGTCCTCCCGTTTTGAATTCTGGTCGGTGGAAGATTTTGGACTTTTAATTTGTGATTCCATTTTGTCTCATTTCGTACCATTAAGGGCCGATGACCTAGATGTTAGGCCCCTTTAAACAACCAGCATCATCATCTTCAATACTTGCTTATACCATTTCGATATTGTACGTTTGATCTGTGTATTTGATAAGTAAGTCTGGTGTTATTCATTCTCTCCGAATGGCTCAGAAATGGAATTTGTTACAGTTTCATTGTATCAGAAAGTTTAGATTTAAAAAAATATATTTCTGAGTTGGGTTTGGGGTAATGTATTCCATTTATAATTCTTGGACCTAAGATTTTTCTCATGAATTTCCTTTCTTTAATCTCTAATTGTTCCTTTAGAATTTTTTGTTTTTAAATTGAGTGTTTCTGAAGCGTAAAGATCTTCAGGTTTGATCTCTTTTCCAAGTCGAGCATTTTTTAAAATAAACATTCTTATCATTATTAATGCCCTTTCCAATTTTCAGTTCTCTGGCAATTCACAGTTGAATTATTGGTGTGTAGACATTGCATATTTTTAATTGTCTTTGATTTTGCTAAATTTTTTTAAGGTATCAAATCTGCCGCTTGCACCTGCTGATGATACGTTAGCTGAGGTGAAGATTGAACCACAACATGTATTTGCAAGTGAAGCTGTAGAAGAGGCTGGTGTAATCTTGCTCAAGGAGGAATATGAAATCAAGGTGATTATTTTACCCCGTTCATATAGAGATGTGTTATTTTGGTATGAACTATAAACATCCAGTTTTTGTAAACTTAATTTTATGTGGGGAAAACACGAATAAGTAATAAATTTCATTGAGGATCTCTATTAATACCGTACTTACATGAATAATACCCGCATACTTTTAAAAAAGAATTGAGGCACAAAATTGGGGTGCAAGTTTTATTTCAGTCAATGTAGGCTTTTTTTTTTTTTTTTTTTTCAAAATCAGCCTTCCTAAAGTTCGGGTTTGGGGATTATTCTTGTAAATACGGTAATTGATCACAATCAAAAGCAAGAAACGTCCATCTATTCAGTACACTTAATTTTATGTACCAGTACTTTACTCATTGTGGGACTAATTTTGACCTCTTTTACATATGAGGTCATCCCCAGTCAAAGATGTAATAGGAATAATATCAAGTATAACAAAAGCTATTACCAACTATAAAATTTAAAACACTTGGTATGTCTTAATTGTTATTATGGAAACCAATGAAACATGTCCATAAGCACACTGAACCTTACACAAGGTTAAAATTGATCTGTACAACAACTTGTGTTCCACTATTGGGATAGCTAGAATGTCAGTTCATAAAATTATGTACATGAATAAGGAACAATATACTTAAAAATAGGGATGAAAAAGCACATCAAAGCTTATTTTCTCTTAATTATTTTGCTAAAATTATGACATTATCCATGTATTTGCTTCCTAGTTTTTGTCTTACATGGAAGTCAGTTGATCGACATGTTTGACGAAGACAATGGAATAGGAGAAAGTTAGTTCTTGATGAATAGATGTGTATTTCTGAGTAGTTACAAGGCTGAGGAGGACATCTACAGCTTGAATCTGTGGAGCTTTTAGTCCATTGAAAGAATATTTTGTAAGTGGATCAGCAGAAAGTAGGTGCCCCCTAATGCTAAGCATCCTCGAAAGCTTACGTCAAACTAGTCGAACTAGGTCGAAACTAGTCCCACAGTGAGTAAAGTATAGATACAACATATTAGGTGTGTTCAATAGGTGGACTATTCTTACATTTATGGACAGACTGTACAATTGTTTTGGCATGGTTGGCTGCTAAACCGACTCCATGAAAAACTTTTTTTGCAAGTCGAGTATCACAAATCTAAGAATATACAAACAGTAGTTGGAAGCATGTGGCTTCACAAGTAAATCAAGCTGATCTTGTGTCTCGAGGTTAGGATTCAAGATTTATTAGGGATTCTCACTTGTGGTCGCACCGACCCAATGGTTGAAATGTTCAGTACTGTGGCCATCGGTATCATCTACAAGAATATTGACAGAGGACATTCCCAAGCAACACAAGTCTACTGTAACTTTCTTATCTGTTCAATTGACAGCTGATAATATTGTCAACAGATTCTCAAATCTGTCACGCTCAATGGCAGTCGTTGTGTATTTTCAGAGATTTATACATAATGTTAATCATCTGAATGACATGAAAACAGATTATTTTTTGCTGGAGGAGCGACGTAGAGTGCTCAGGACCTGCATCAAGATCATGCATGATACCATCTATGGCCATGAGATACAAGCTCTTCACTCAAAAGAACAAATTTCAGAGAAGTGTCCGTTAAGAGATCTTAATCCCCTTTTAGGTGACCAGCAGATGATACGGGTGGGAGGGCGACTCACACACGCACAATTGATGTTTGACAACAAGAATCAGTATATCTTGCTGCCTAACCATCATTTAACCCAAATGATTAACAGGACAGAGCATATCAGGTTGCTAAACTTAGGCTCTCAACTTCTTCTGGCATCATTAAGATAGCAGGATTCCATTCCGATAGTTCAACGAGTCATGGGATCCGTCATTCACAAATGCTCCACTTGTTTCAGGCTAAAGGCACTGGTGTCCTAACAACTCATGGGACAACTACCTGCACCATGAGTACAAGCTAATTGTGCGTTTCTTAAAACAGGCATAGACTACGCAGGTCATATATTCGTAAAACAATGGGGTCAATGCAAGCTAAGAATCAAGTGTTACGTAGCAGTATTCGTTTGTTTAGCAATCAAGGCTGTACACTTAGAATTGGTCACTGACCTTAGTTTTGCTGCATTTATTCTGCCGTGCAATGATTTATTTCTCGTAGAGGAAAATGTTTAAATTTGTACAGTGACAATAGGTGTAACTTGATTGGAGCCCTCATGAACTGCAGGAGCTTCATCATTTGTTCCGCTCTCAACAATTCAAAGCCAGTATTGACAAAATTATCGCTAAGAAAGGATTTACGTGGCACTGTGTACCACCCAATTCACCACACTTCAGAGGGTTGTGGGAAGCAAGCGTTAAGTCAATGAAATATCACATAAAAGAGTCTTGGGTAACTCACTACTGACCTTTGAGGAACTCTACATTTTGCTTACTCAAATAGAGGCATGCCTTAACATAAGGCCAATTACTACACTTTCCAGTGTTCCTAGTGATACTGATTACCTGAGTCCTGTTCACGTCCTAATAGGCGCCCCAATCACGAGCTTCCCCGAGCCTGATTTTTCTGATCTCCTTGACACCAGTCTTTCCAGGTGGCAACATCATCAGCATATGCTGTAGCACTGGTGGCAACAGTGGTCATGTGATTATCTCAATAATCTCCAGCAAAGGGGAAAATGGACACCTACTCATGATAGTCTCAAACCAGGCAATGTGTTATTGCTAAAGGAGGATAAACTACCACCCCTTTCGTGGAATTTAGGTGTCATTGCTGAAGTGTTTCCCAGTGAAGATGGAAATGTACGAGTGGTCAATATTTGTGCTAAAATAGGAACAATGAAACATCCCATCAATAATGTGGTGTTACATCTCTTTGATCAGTGATGACAGACAGAAATTCATATTTTTAACTTGTGTGTGAACATCTTGTTGTCATTTTATATTCATGATACATTCAATTTTTGTCTTTGATTTAATGATTGTCATATGTGTTTGTGCTCCAATGTATGGTGTAAATGAATCATTATTATTAAGATTACAGTTCCTTTAACTACCAGAGACTTAAACAACATGTATTTTAATATTTGTCTATGGGCTACATTGTTAGTTATGAGAAAGGAATTTCTCTTGAATTTGCAATATGTTGAAAGGAGAAGGTAATTCTTTTGGTATGGTTGGGATTGAAGGTATGTGTGCCAGCTGCTAGCCTAGATAATATAGTGGTGACAATAATACTGCTTCAGAGTTCTTTGATGTGCAATCGTGTACTACTTCACAGATTTGGTGGATTCAGGCTGCACAGCTATATAATTGGATTACAGACTTTTAAATTTTACAAGTTGGGGTGGATGTCCTGATGGATTTAATAAATTTAAAAATATGTACCGAGCAAGTGACCACGCATCTTGGACCACATAGCTATCATCTTGCATTCAGGTGACGGTGGGTTCGAACCCTGCTGTCAGCAGCCCTGAAGATGGTTTTCCATTGTTTCCCGTTTTCACACCAAAAAAAATGCTGGGACCATGCCTTAATTAAGGAGGCTATTGCTTGATTTGGTGGAGGTATGTTGATGATACATTTGTGGTCTGGACAGAAGGTCCTGAGAAACTTCATCTGTTTCTAAACCACCTACCTCAGCAATATCCTTCAATTAAATTTGCTATGGAGATGGAGTTGGACAGATGCCTTCCTTTCTTGGATGTGCTAGTAAGAAAGAAACTGGACAGCTCCTTTGGACATAACATCTATCGTAAGCCTATCCACACAAATTGATATCTTCATGCAGATTTCCACAATCATCTTTTTTTTTTGCTAGGGGCTTTATGTCGCACCGACACAGATAGGTCTTATGGTGACAATGGGATAGGAAAGGCCTAGGAGTTGGAAGGAAGTGGCCGTGGCCTTAATTAAGGTACAGCCCCAGCATTTGCCTGGTGTGAAAATGGGAATCCACGGAAAACCATCTTCAGGGCTGCCAATAGTGGGATTCGAACCTACTATCTCCCGGACGCAAGCTCACAGCCGCGCGCCTCTACACGCACGGCCAACTCGCCTGGTCCACAATCATCTAGCACAAAAGAAAGGCATTCTCACGACACTCGTCAAGAGGGTGAGACGAATTTGTGAGCCATCAAATATCCAGATTGAAATGGACACACAGTCACGTTCAAGGGTAATGGTTACAGTGATTTGCAGATTCATAGAGCCCTGCATCCCAGGAAAACAACCAAGCATAGCTCACGTAAAGAAGAAGTGAAGGGAACTGCCTACCTGCCTTATATTCACAACACCACAGATCGAATTGCCAAGGTCCTCTGCAAACACAATATAAAAACTGTGTTTGGCACCATCACTAAAATTGCTCACAGTCTGGGTAAAACCAAAGACAAATTGTCCCCACTTTTACATCTTGGGAGATACAAAATTCCCTGTACTTGCGGCAAGGTATACATTGGCCAAACATGCCGGTCTGTTGGTGCTCATACCAAGGAACATGAACAAAATATTCGTCTCAACCAACTAAACAAATCAGCAATAGCTGAGCACACTCTGTCGTCGGGTCATGATGTCATGTTCCAAGATGCTCGAGTTCTTATTCACACTAGACACTACTGGTCCAGGATTATGTGGGAAGCTGTGGAAATACGTAGAAATCCTAACAATTTCAGCTGGGACACTGGCTATCAATTAAGTAATACATGGTTGTCAGCCATAAGTAGTTCCCTTCCCTGACCCTTCACTATTATTATTTCATTTCGGTGTTTTCCAAACTTTTTACGTTCCTCTTCGCCACATGTCTCATTCCAGGCTTGTGTCTATGTCATACTTTCATATGTGTGCTCTTGTTATGCTACATGATTCCCTCGCAGACTGATTCTGATGGTTTCGTCAGCTTTCGTTTCGAACGCTAGCACTGTACCATGTCTGATGAGCCGTCTGGTGATGAATTAAGGTACCACTTCCACTTCTATTATAACGTCGAAATTCAAACCTCATTCTTTGAGAAGCCTTTCTCATGAAGAGTCGTGATTATGTTCTAAAGACATAAAGCGAAGTTCTCTGCGAAAGGTAAAGAATTTTACTTTCTTGACATGACATAAGCCCAAAAGCCTATATCATGTCTGTCTATAAGGCCATGGCCTTTTCTTTCCCACTCTTAGCCCTTTCATAACCCATTGTCACTATAAGACCTATCCCTGTCGGTGCAACATGAAGCAAATTGTACAAAGAATTTGTGTGAGTAATGTACAATATAGTTTGTCCATAATTGCACATTATAAATTTTCCACCTAATTCCAGTTTGGCAGCATTTTTCCCCAGTGTACAAAATTGGGCTCATCGCTTGGTAAATAGCACACCCACCAAGACGCATGGCTAGTGCATACCAAGTAGCTCCAAGTAGCCTATGCAGTGGCCTCCATGGTATGCACTAACCATGCGTCTTCGTAGGTGTGCTATTTACCGACTGATGAGCCCAACTTCTTACACTGGGGAAAAATGCTGGCAACCAGGAATTAATTAGCTGGAAAAATTAAAAATGTCCAATAATGGAACAACTATATTGGTATTGTAAATTTACTCATTCAGCACAAATATTTCAGGTTCCCTATGGGAATCAACATCTATATCATGAGTAATGTACTGCATCATTCAGATCTTTTATTGTATCAATAGAATTGTACCTTATGTATTCTCAGGGTACTTTTATAAAACTGCATCTTTGATAGTGTAAAAACAGTAAAATGGAAGGGAAGCTGTATAGTATTAAACTCAGTCATCTTAAAGCCTACAATAGAATGCAATTTTAGTAACTGAATAGGTAAGTAGTCACATTTCAGATAACTGTAATGAGCATTGTAACAATCTAAGTGTCATTAAAATGCTAAGCAATGATGTGCATAAGATTATGCTTAAAAAAGGATCTTCCTGATTTACATACCCATGCAGCATACAATATATAGATTTGGAATGGTAGGGTAGTTGTTCACCAGAATGAGCCAAAGTATAGGGATTGAAAGAGTAGTCTTGAATAAGAGCTTGGTCTTGCTTCCTGCCTGGTTATGACAAGCCTCACCAATTGAGTCAAACATCATGAATGAGGAGTGAAAGTGGGATATTTTCCGAAACACTTCTTAATGGACACTACTGATGGTAAATATGTACTACAACATGTATTGTCTCATGTTATTAAATTCTCTTGCTTAGAGTGAATTTTTATTTATTGGGTCTTGAATGTTAATCCATAAACTTTGCCTTTAAGAACTGTAAAAGAGCTTATTGCGAGTGATGTATTGAAGATAGACATATTTACTACTAAGAAGCATTTCTTCATAAGTCAAGAAAATACTTTTACTTTTACTTTTTGCAACTTTATTGGCCTTTAATTATACCGTATAATATTTTAAGAAATGAATAAATTATTTATGAGGTATTATCACAAATAATTTTTTCAACCCTGGAATTAAAGCTGATTTAGAAGTTGGGTTTATTAACACTTATAGTGCCAGGCGAGCTGCTGCTAAAAATGCCAGAGGCAGATCTGTCAGCCATGTTTTGCTTTTGCCTATATCTTCAATTCCTGCTGCATGATGGCAGCATAAATAATACTGCCAGAAAGATTTAGCTTTTGCTTTCTGGAAATATTGATAACATGCAATATTATTACCAGTGAAGTTTTATAAAAGCTTTCTTTTGACGCATTGAAATTTTTGCGCATGGTAGCTCTGGCTCTTTCATGTTGCTTGTTATCTTGTTTGTTTGTACATTTGTTTATTTACTTCCAGTAGTGTAGAGATGGATAAGTATATGAGAGATGATTAAAATAAGCAATGTTTTAACATTAAGTGATTCATTAGAGAATAATTTATCGACTGACAAGTGTTTGAAGTAAAGAACATGTTATTGTGTATTTAACCCCTTAAGAGGGGAGCTTGGTACACAACGGCTCACTCCCAGATGGGGAGCGATATCCTTGATTGAAGAAAATTTTAATTACTTGATGAAAACATTCTTAGACTAAAATGAACTATTGGAGGGCCCTAAGAGAAATATTTACTTGATTGTAATGTATTTAATTGTTGAAAAATTATTATTATTATTATTATTTGAATTTCTCAATACTTTGTGCAAAAACGTACTAAGTGCTTCCACACTGATATCGAGATTGCTTCTTCCTAATAGCAAAGCTCTGGATTTCGTTTATGCAGTAACATTTACCTGAATATTTTAGGCAGTTTACTATCAATCTCTGCCTGGAAATAAATGTTTCTGTATATTGTAGATTTATGAAGTTTACATGTACTTAAAAGATTTACAATGGAATAAATTATAATACTCACAAAATTTTCTGTTATGTTGGTTACCATAGCGCTTTCGAGGGATCAAGTTTATATAGCCTACCTACAATTCATAAGTGACACACACAGACTATATCACACTACAATACAGATAATATTTACAGTATTTACAGTGTTCACAGTGTTATGTCTTTTACAGCTGTTCATTATGATACACACGGAAGCAGATCATGTTATATAACCTATCTCGGCTTCGCATAATTTATATGATTCCATTCCGAAACACGATCGTTTTCTTGGTATGTAAACTTTACATCCTAGCCACCCTTCCTAACAGATACTGGATTTATCTTGTATATTTTAGGAGGAAGTTGTCATTGTAAGAGATATGTAAAAAGTTTAAAAAGTTGTGGAGGAAAATCTAATAATAATAATAATAATAATAATAATAATAATAATAATGTTATTGGCTTTATGTCCCACTAATTACTTTTACAGTTTTCAGAGATGCTGAGGTGCCAGAATTTAGTCCCGCAAGAGTACTTTTGCATGTCAGTAAGTCTACTGACAAGAGGCCAACATATTTTAGTACCTTCAAATACCGCCGGTCTGAGCCAGACTTGAACCTGCCAAGTTGGGGTTAGAAAGCCGGCCAGCTCCTCAACCGTCTAAGCCACTCAGTCCGGCAAGAAAAAATCTCTTCTGTGTCATCAGATCATAAAAAATAGGTGTTGTAAACAAGCGATTGTAAGAAATATAGTGTCCTAATTTAGGTTTCTGTACAATCCCTGCGGCAACAGTATGGCCATAAGAAGCTTTATTTTGTCCTTATTTGTTCAGACACGGTCTTGATCTTGACTCCTTCATTTCAACTTACTAAACTGGGTTTTATGTGCGATTTCCTGCTCAGCATCTTTTATCTGTTCAGCTATGTTCTGGCATATCTTGTCATAAAAAAGTAATTGAAATATTTCGCTGAGTTTTGTTTTCCCTAAAAACTCTCCATTTACATCACGATGGAATTTTAGATCAAAGCGGGACTTTCTATGTCCATTTTCAGTATAAGTTGATGAAGAACTTACAATAGCTGGATTGTAATCAGTATTATTGTCACAACTGTCACTGCCATGATCGCTACTTGAACTGGAAATGAACACGTGTTGTCTCTTTTGCGCTGGCTGAACATTCGCATCAGCTATGTCCGAACCCTGTACATTCGAGCCTGTCTTCCTCTAACTGTGCAGGCTGGTTATAGATACTTTAGCGGAAAAAATGTAAGTAAAAGGATCGAATAGAACCCTGGTCTATGCAGTTTGGACTTAAATCATGAATTGAGCCTGTATTATGGATTAAAAGTAATAAACTTCATTGTTAGGTTCTGTATTGAGTTGAGACTATGCTTAAAGTAAATACAAAATTTTAATATTCCACCTTCTCAATACTAAAAAATCATTTGATGTTTTTACAAAAACATTACAATGATATTAAAAGGTACTAGTTTCGGTCCACTGTGGACCATCATCAGCCTAGCCAAATTACAACAGTAAAAGACATAGTGATAAAAATAGTGTGGAGAAATGAGAGAGGATCTAGAAGGATGGGATGGTGGTGGAATGACAGATAAAAGTGAAAAACCGTATTTGCAAATAATGATAAAAGTAAAAGAAGTGTTCACAATGACAAGTAAAATCTTGTGAAGTCACATAAAAACTCTTGATGAGATAGTCTTTGGTTAGCAGTTACTCCTGTGTTGCACGATTGACATATATAACTACGTATATGCTTCTAGAAAGTTGTAGATGTAAGTTCCACTTTTGCGTAGAGGGAAGAATTGTCCGATGAGATCAGCACAAGATTAAAAATTGACAAAGTTGAACCTGAAAGGCTTTCATTCCACCATAGAACAGGTTCAACTTTGTCAATTTTTAATCTTGTGCTGGTCTCATCAGACAATTCTTCCCTCTACGCAAAAGTGGAACTTACATCTACAACTTTCTAGAAGCATATACGTAGTTATATATGTCAATCGTGCAACACAGGAGTAACTGCTAACCAAAGACTATCTCATCAAGAGTTTTTACGTGACTTCACAAGATTTTACTTGTCATTGTGAACACTTCTGTTACTTTTATCATTATTCGCAAATACGGTTTTTCACTTTTATCTGTCATTCCACCACCATCCCATCCTTCTAGATCCTCTCTCATTTCTCCACACTATTTTTATCACTATGTCTTTTACTGTTGTAATTTGGCTAGGCTGATGATGGTCCACAGTGGACCGAAACTAGTACCTTTTAATATCATTGTAATGTTTTTGTAAAAACATCAAATGATTTTTTAGTATTGAGAAGGTAGAATATTAAAATTTTGTATTTACTTTAAGCTGTATTACGGATGCGTAGGATAATAAATGTCATGTAACTCGCGGTAAACAGACACTCCAGTCATGAAGAAAGAACTCAAGACTGGGGATAATAAATCAGGTCACAGTTCTAAAATGTCATTAGAGAGTTCTGTTTAGTACCATAATCTCTAGGAATCCCTTCTACAGCAATATTATTACATCCAAGGGACAATTAGGTGACGAGCTAAAGCTTCAGTGTGAAGCTATTAGGCCATAGGTTGTTCTTGCCCGGACGTAAGGTGTGTTCCTTATGATGCAACTTGTGGATGACACATTGGTATTGGGAGAATACAGATTAACAAATTCACATCAGAGGGCAGACTCATCCAGAATACACTGCTAAAAAGGAAATAAACCTCTCCAGGCAGGCTACTGAGAAAAAAATAATTTGAATTGGCGGATATATCCGCGTTCCTCGCCGAGCAATTGACTTGTAGCGACAGCTCTCGCCACATAGCCCACCAAACGGGTTAACCTGTGCATGCATACTTTTGTAAAAATTTGTAATTCTCAAAAGAGTACTATCAAGAATTGCATAAAACAATAGTTTCTTATTCAAAATTAGCTGAACATTCTCAAAGGTATGATATCCATGATAAGAATACACTATAAATATAAAAATTGGGTCAAATTTTGAAATTTAAACTTTTTAAAAGAAATGATCATACAATTTTAAATGAAGAAAATGAAACTCTAATGAATTTGCATCACACTCAGGGATTTACCTCCAAAATGTAATTAGGTGAATATTTTTTCCCTAGTTTGTACATTTTCATTAAAATTCTCTTGGCAATACATTACAGTCTGGCTTCAAAATGGTTAAATTCCGAAATACTATCGAGAAGTGTAAATTACTTGAAAGTGAACTTTATATAAATGTGTATTTAATTTGTCCTTCAAAATAGATCACCATTTAACTTCATGTTCTGACAAGTCTTCTTCGAATCTAATGCGGTAAATTGTCATAGAAGGAAAGTACGTCTTTTGGCAAAACTTCCTTATCCTGTTCAAGGTGGTGATAATTTGAAGTTGGATTATTCAGTCTGGCTTCATACATTTGATTGAAATATAATTCACAGGATTTTGTTTGACTGTTGTGGTGAATCCAGAGTTTGTCAGAAAAATGAATTTTGTAGCATATGATTCCTGAAGGAGAGAAATTTAGTCCCTTCAGTCTCTAACAGTGGGATTTGATACACAAAGTCCAGGTTGAACAGAAGAGTATTTTTTAAATCTCTAATCTGCATAGAAATCACATGAAAGAAATTTTGCTTTAAGAGGGAAAGGTTTCCTTCAGGCCTCTTTCGTCATAACTGTGAAATCTGTTGGAAAGTGAATGTCTCCATTCCTTAGCTTGAGTTCAGTATTAGAGTGAAGAAGTGTGATCTCTCACCAAATACTTGTGCTCTGTCTCAGTATTATGTTTCATTGCAAACTCAAGTAAGCACCTTCTTTTTGTTTTGATATGTGCTGCTGTCCCTCCAAATTATTACTTTTTTAAAATATCTGTGCAGTTTTTACTGAAATAGTCAATCAAGCAAGAAGAAAAATTTGATGCAAGAAGTTAATTTCCACACTCAGCCCACCAGTAAGTAGTAAAATGGCAGGAGGATAAATCATAAATTGTGTAATTGAATCCTCTAGATTCAAAACCCCCTAAAGACCATTTAAAAAAATTGAGATAAGCATAGCATTAGATTTCCAAGGATGAGTTCCATCGGTTGGTGAAACTTTGAGTTTCAAATCTCGCTAATTTACATAGAACAAGCTACTTGAAAATCACTGTTAAATTCAAAATCCTCTATATCCATCACCAGTTACTTTCAAAAGCCTCTATGTATATCAACCAATGAGAAATTCGAGATATATTGAGGAATAAGAATGACGTCTCTTGTCTAGCAGAGCAGCCACCTGTTGCGATCTTCTCTTAACCACAGATTTTCGTATACTAATGGGCCCGAATGAAGATGAAACAATATGATTGTCAGAGGATAATTTGAACGTATTCACAGTGATTTGGATTAAAGTGAAAGGCTTAATCACTGGAGAAAGGATACATTTTCCATTCTTTTTACCTCAGACAGGTGAACTCTAAAGCAGTATGTTGGCAATACGTGTTACTCTGATAGTAAGATGGCTTCCTAGTGCATTAAGGAGAAAGCGATTCGTTGTCCATTTCCTTGGTATCATTATTTGAAAAATGAGTGACAAAACTTTTCTTGTTGCTATAGCAACTTCAGGAAGAGGGTGAAAAGGTGGCAGCAGGTGGATACTTGTAAAAGGTCTAGGGAATAAGCAACTGTAATAATATAATGTTTTTCTCCACAGGATGAGAAGAAAGAAACACAGGATGAAGCATTCAACCCTCTGGCAGACACAGTTCATGTGTAAGTGAATATACTTCTTGTGTTACGGAGACACCTTGATAGTGCTAATCAGCAAGATGTTTTCTGGCTTAGCATTCCTGAATTTTGAGTCCCAATTTCTACTCTGTTAAATGTATACAGGGTGTAACAAAACTCAGTGGCATAAATTTGGAAATAGATTCCTCATATAGAGAGAAATAGAAACATGTCTTGACAACACAGATCCAGAAGTGGATAATTACGGAATTATCCTACCTTTATTAATGTTAGTGCAATTCGACAATTGGACACTCGCAGCACTGTTACTATAGATATGTCTGTTACATCAGTTTGAACACTGTTGATGTATCAGATGAAATGTTCACAGTGACTTCCATGCCTGAATACAAGCCTTTACTCACGTTCACATTGAGTGTCAATGATGATGAAAATTTCTCTCATTCCTATCAGACGTTTCGACTACTCTTGCAGTAGTCATCTTCTGTGCTTTGTTGAAATACTCTCTGCTGTATCCACTGGTGACTGTAATGGTTGCTGGGGAGGTGGCAAATCTTTCTGTTGTTATATGAAAGCTGTTCTTCCTTAAGAAGCTATTCATGTAAGAAATTTTTTTTTGCCAATTTTCATGGGTTGCCTTTGTTTTTGTTGTAAAATTAGAAATAACTTATTGTGTAATTTACACAAATTTACTGAATTTGTTAAACGAATACTATATAATGGTGTTTGTCTTTTGATAGGCACTGGCTTAATTTTCTTTTACTACTTCAATTCAATCAAAGTTCTGTTTAATTCAGCAATTTAACATTTTTCAAGTAAAACTAAATAATGTAAAAAATAAAAGGTATAGTTTCAAAATTCTGTCAACCTCTTTCTTATGACCTATCATTTCCCTGTTTTTTCAGGGATTCTTCCACTCTAAGATTTTTGAATTTACTCAACTCAAATTCCCTCCATTTTGTGGCTCCCTAGCAACCAGTACAGTTGCAGCAGATCACAGCATTTGCCCTCCCATACTGTACAGTAGCATGGTGGGTTGGAAAGTTTCAGCAAGGACATGTGGCAGCTGGTGATCAGGAACCCTCAGAACAATCTGTCAGTGTGTGGACCAAAGCAGCACATGCCATTATCTACCAGCTTCTGGTGGAAGACAGATGATGGAATCATACTGCATGACAATGCAAAACCACATAAAGCAGAGTGTGTATGGCGGCAACTGCAATGCTGTTGATGCGAAGATTTGGAGCGCTCGCCATACTCTCCTGACCTTCTGCCCTTTGAGTTTTATCTCATACGAAGGTACGGTTTGCAACATGCGAGGACCTTGCCAGTGCTGTACAGTAATGGATGACCTCACTCACACATGGTGCTGCAAATGGTACTCAGTGTCCCCCTCATCATTGGTAGTGTGTGTGGTAAATGTTGAGGAGAAGCTGTTACTGTTGACGATGTCTCTGTTGAGAAATATAGTTGCTATCATCACAGCTGAAAGATTCTTGAGTCCAATGATATCTTAATTGGTGATAAAATGGGACTCCTTTCTTTGTTCGCCTACTTACCGATACCACTGTGGCATATATGGAATGATCCTACTATATTACAACAAGGGTGGCCAAGAAGCTTACTACCTCTTGTCATAGGCAAAACAATGTAGATGTTTTAAAAATATCAGGAGCTTGCCAACCGCAATGCAATGATGATGCCATCCTTATTTCAAGAATGTATTCACACACTCCAAAAACTCCAATGTATTTTCGTAAATTGAATGGTGTGCTACATGTCCTGTAAATATATCTACAACAAATTTCTCTTAGAAAACTGCATGAGCTGACTTTGGCCTGTTGATTAGGGTGTATTCACTGCGTAAAAGTCAAATACTAGAAAATGTACCTTTAAGCAGGATTTCCGTAATAATTAAATTTTATAATCATTTAACTTCACTGATCATAATTTTGTATGCATATTTTTGTTCATTGTGTTCTGATTGGACTGTGACACTCCCCCGTTAACTACATAATTCACCTTCATGTTTTAGACAATTTTATGTGCTCATTTCATAGATGTGTTTTATCCTGTTATTTGATTTGTTTAGCTGAAGATGATCAGATTCTTGATCGAAACTGGCATTAACCACTCAAGTCAGTTCGACGTTTTTGTGTATGGACCTACAAAACAGGGGGCGATTCAACGGATAACTGTACGGACTAGGCTAGCAATGTTGGCCATCTGTTGGTAGTCAACATGAACTTTTAGCACGTCTCGCAGCACAGAGTATCATTCTATGCAGGGGACTATCTTCTACCATAATAGAGCACTTTGTTGGCGTCAAAAGGAATTGTTTCATCAGCATCAATTGTTGTAAACAACATGGCGGTATCCCCGCATGTTCTGTATTTATCTAATGCAGCTCTTGAAAGCATATTAGGTGAAAGTAGTGATGAGATTAATCCGAGTAATAATGAGTGTGTTAGTGATGATGATTATGCACAGCAGGAAATTACGTGTTATGTACGTAATGATAGTGATATAAGTATATAAGTGAATGCTCAACCGAGTGGTCATGGACACCTGTTGATTCGAATTTTATTCCAGCAAGGAGGTTATTAAGCAATTTTTTTTTGCTTTGCATGCCACTTTTTATGTAGATACAATATCTACATTATATGAACTGTGTGTCCACTTATTTTCAACAAAATCAGACATGATGTTTAGAAGATATAGCAATGTTTGTAACAGCATGTAAAATTGTGATATTTTTAAAATTTATTACCACTGTAGGTTTAAACTTGGCCAATTTCTAATACCGGCTTGAAGGGTTAAGACGATAAGAACTTTGGATGAATAAACAAGTTAATTCTAACTATCTCAATTCTCATGTATTGATTAGATGATCTATAACTCTTATTTGTGGTAATAAATGTTATCTGACATTGACACCAATGAAACATTGAGGAACATTATGATTGTACTGTAGATGCTGTGCACTTTTTAAAATGTTCACTGCGTAAATGTCTTATACTAGAAAATATCCCTGTAAACAAGGTCATCTAAAATTGACACTGTTGGAACATTGAGGGAGGTCATAATGCTAGTTGCTGGACATTTTTAAAAATATTCCTAGCATTCTGTTGATCAAGCCACATTTAACAGCTGCTTCCATATGGCAGGACCGAACTCTGAGTAGTGTGGAGAATTATTTTGCAGTTACTGTAGCGCAACCTCTATTAAGTGTCAATATTATTGATGTTTGCGAGGCTCAGATAACAATCTGAAACATTTTTGAAAAACCACATGAAGAAGAAGAAGAAGGAAAGAAAGAAAAACAATATAGCAAGCACTCTTAGCCTAGAGAAGATATTGATAGCAGTGGAAATAGTAAAAGACTCTCTGTGTGTTGTATACAAACGAGTTATTATTATATTTATTATTATTATTATATTTATTATATTTATTGTTTATGTGATCGGAAGATACAAATCTGTATGTACTGACTAGAGATAAAATAAACCTATTGAGCAACAATAACAGCACCTTTGCCTGCTATTTGTTTCATTTTTACAGAGCCAGTGATGAAGAATCCACAACTTCTAGTAAAAAGTTATGCAAAGCGGTGAACCATTCCGTCAGAAGTAGAAACTGCTAATTTTACGGTTAGCACATACAGTAATTATTGACATATAATAAAAATCTTGTTGATGATGCTTGTTGTTTAAAGGGGCCTGACATCGAGGTCATCGGCCCAATAAAAATCTTCTGGGCTATTATGCCGTGGTCCACTCCCCTCATTTCGTCCAGATGTTTTGACTACTGCTGTGGTAGTCATCTTCTGTGGTGTCTTGTAGATACTCTCTCCTGTATCCCGCTGGCGACTGCGTTAGTTGCTTGGGAAGCAGCTGTATTTATATGCGAGTGTGCGGCCTCCTATTGGTTCGCGCCATGCAATCTGATGTCTGGTTGAATATCTGAAAGCACGACCTCCGGTTGGGTCGCGCCGAGCAGTCTGACATATGGTTGGGTCTCTGAGCACACGACCTCTAATTGGTTCATGCCATGCAGTCTGTGATCAGGTTGAATGTATGAGGGCATGAATTCTGATTGGTCGCGCTGAGCAGTCTGTCGTCAGATTGGATCTCAGGGTGCATGACCTCCGTTTGGGTCGCGCCAAGCAATGGATCCTATGGTTGGTTGACTGTGATGTTCCTGATCTTAGTTAACTTCAGCTGTAAGTTATCTAAGGGGGTGTGCCAGGCCTTGCTGAGCTTCAGTCCTTCCTCCTTTGTATTAAAGTTTTCCAGGTGTTTGTGACTGGGAGAAGTGTCAATACTCACTTTACGGAGCACAAAAGGAACTGTCGCTTTGGGCAGTACGACAAGTCAGCAGTAGCGGAACATGCACTGCTTTACGGAAAGCATGAGATCCGTTACGAGGATACTGACATACTGACCACAATATCCCACTTCCATGCCCGTCTCTACAGGGAAGCAATTGAAATACAGAAACATCTGGATAACATTAATGGAAAGGAGGAAGGACTGAAGCTCAGCAAGGCCGGGTACACCCCCTTACATAACTTTCAGCTGAAGCTAAGATCAGGGACATCCAATCTGATGACAGACTACGCGGCGTGACCCAATCAGAATTCATGCCCTCATATATTCAACCTGATGACAGACTGCACAGTGCGAACCAATCAGAGGTCGTGTGCTCAGAGACCCATCCAAACGTCAGACTGCTCGGCGCGACCCAATCAGAGGTCGTGCTTTCAGATATTCAATCAGATGTCAGATTGCACGGCGTGAGCCAATTGGAGGCCGCACACTCGCATATAAATACAGCTGCTTCCCAAGCAACCAACGCAGTCGCCAGCGGGATACAGGAGAGAGTATCTACAGGACGCCACAGAAGATGACTACCGCAGCAGTAGTCGAAACATCTGGAGTGGACCACGGCATAATTGCCTGGAAGATTTTTATTTTATTGACACTGGCCGTGAAAGCCTTCATACTTTAATAATTATTGACAATCCAAGGGGCAATTAGCTTGAACCAATGCCAGGTATTGCCAAAATATTTTTACGTTCACCATGGTGACTAAAGTAGTTTTCTCGCACATTTATGATCCCCTAATTAATGATAGAAGATTGTGTCCAGAGAACAACATTTAATAACCTTCTGGGAGGAAACATTAAGGTTCAACTGATAACTTGACCTTTTAATGCTCTCCTCTTTCCTTAGAGTACATTTTGGTTATTCAGTAGTTTGGTTTCCTGCAAAACACATCCCCTTTCCTTGTCCCCTGCTGAAATGTCTTAACCAGGTTATACCATACATTATTGAAAGCATGTCCTTGTTTGACTAAAAGCCCTTCCCATGTTACACAATTACTCGTGTGTCTATTTGTGTGTACATTTGTTAGAACATCGTATGCAAACAGCAAAGCATACTTTTATAAAATGGCCTTTTTTTTAAATGTCAGATACTTTATCATCATAGCATTCAAAGATGGAATATATTGTGAAGCACTCAGCTTTATTTAGAAATGATACAAGTAAACTTTACGTAAATTTATTTTTGAACATATGATGGACTTAGTTGTGTGAGTACAAAAATAATGCAGCAAATATTCAGAAATAAAATATGATTACCTCTTTGTGGCAATCTTCTGGTTTATGCAAAAATTATGTATAAAATAATTATTTTAACTACATCCATTTCCTTTCACAGCCTGTGAGGAATAGGCTTTTAAGATGGTAGTTTAATATATTATGAAGCAAGTAGAAGATAATCATACTTAGCTGTAATTGAAAAATATTCAGCCTATTCTGTCTATAAAATTCGTACTTTGATATTTATGGAATATATAAGGGGTAGTCAAATAAAAACCAAAAACCCATTACAATGTGATCATAGAATGGTTTTATTCAAAAGTAATTACCAAAAGCGTTAATAATTTATCCCACTGGGAGACGACATGATCAGTTCCAGGTTTGTAGAGAGAGGTTTTAATGGACCCACAACTTAGCACTTCCTTGTCTGAATGAAACTGATGTCCACTAATGCCTTTCCTCAGGTTGCCAAAAGTAAGAAAATCTCAGTGTGAAAAATCTGGGTTGTATGGAGACTGTTGAAGTGTTTCCCAAAAAATCACTGAAGCGTAGCCTTCACCAGATTTAAAGCATGGGGGTGAGCATTATCATTCAACAGCATGACTGTCTGACAGGATTCCAGGACATTTTAACTTTATGATGCATCACAGTTTCTGCAATGTGCCTTCATAGCATTGTGCATCGGTTGTAGTTCTGTGCTGGAGGAAGTTGACAAACAGAGGGCCCGTGGATCATTAAATTTCTGGAACTTGCGTGAACAGATTTGGATTTCTTTGGTGGGGAAGAATTGCAATAATTCCATTGTTGACTTTGCTGTTTGCTCTCGGAGTCAATATGGTGGCAGCATATTTCGTCCCCTGTGACGATATGGAACAGAAATCCATAATCTTCCTTGTACCGCTTGAGATGACTCAAACTTGACACCATTCTGTCAATCTTTTGTCCCCGTGTCAGATGATGTGGAACCCACTGCACACACATTTTGTGGAAATGCAACTGATCATTGATAATGGCATGCACCAATCTATGGCTAATATTGGTCTGAACATGAATTTCTTCTCTCGTGATTAGTCAGCTCACATGCATAAGGCCATCAGTCCACCCTGTCACATTAGGAATAATGGCTCAGTGGGTGTGTCCTAGGCGTGCATCGTCTTGCAGTGATGTGAGCCATTCTTGGTATCTCTTATGCCACTCGTACACACTTGTTACGAACATGCAGTTTTCATCAAACTCAGCAGACATGTGGTGAGTTTTTTGTATTCCAGCACCCTTGGCCACCAAAAAATGAAGCACATTTCTCTGCTTTTTGCTTGCATCCAGTTCTACAGCTGATTGAGCACACTAGACCAATCCGTGCACCAACAAATATATAACCCAGCAAGTGTGTCACTATGCAGTTCTCCTACCACAGCGATGGAAGTATCAGTATGTAACAACAATGCTGCTGCCTTTCATGCAGAATGTGTGTTACAGCAGGTGGTCAGTTCTCATACGACTGCCCCTAATATAATGGTAAGCTCCCTAACATTTGGATCCCAAGATTTCAGTTTGAAATTCAAGTGGTTCTTGTTGAGGGATTCTGTGATCAAGGTGCAATCTTATGAAACTCATATCTTCTAACTGCAGAACAGCCCTTGCCAGTGTTCGGAAAGAATAAGTATTCAGTATCTATTAAGAGGGGCATTGACTTTCTAATTCTGAATGCAATCGCCAAATGGATGTAATCACATTTAAACAAGAAACCCCTGATTGATACTTCATTGAACCTACTATCAGTTGGAAGCCCTTGAAAACCAACCAGAGTTATTTGATGGAGCCAAGTTTGAATTTTGTGTCCACTGCAGATTTTTTCAATTAGAAAACAATTCCTGAATGCATGAATCTTTGTCCACATTTTGAAATGGATTGGTCTCAGAAATGACTTCATAAACCCACGTGTGATAACAACGTTAATATTCCTATGGATTATTTTATATCCATGCATATGGAAATTAACAGTTTAAGAGATTTCAGCTAAATTTCTTTATACAAAATATTATTTGACAGTAAAGTCAATGCCCCTCTTAATAAATGCTGAATACTCATTCTTTCAGAACACTGGCAAGGGCTGTTCTGCACCTCACCATGGACAACTACAATTTTGTTAGTGGAATTCTAAATAAGAATAAAATTATGTTGGATCAGGGTAAAAAATTGTAATTCATGCCTGTATTGATTTTCTTAAATTCCGAGCAGAGTGCTCACTAGTGTTAACATGTGGCGGCTATGGAGCCAAGCTCTGCATCAGGCAGATGCATGTGTTTGAACCCTATTGTTGCCTACCCTGAGAATAGTTTTATATGGTGTCGCATTTTCACTTCCAGGCAAATGCCGAGAGAGTTCCAACCCTTAGGTCACAGTTCTTCCCAGCTCCTTACCCAATTTCATACGTTGTTAATTTCATCCTCAATAACTTCTTAACTCATGATGTCAGAATTGCCATAAAACCACACAATATATTTTCACCACCTCATCCCCAAGCTCCTAAAAAAAAGGATTATTGATTTTCATAACAAACTATACTTCATTGTTTTCTCAGTTGGGCCGATGACGTTAGATGTTACGCCCCTTTAAACAACAGGCAAGTTTTGTTGCATGCTGATGCTTGTTGTTTTAAGGGGCCTAACATCGAAGGTCATCGGCCCAGGCAAGTTTTCTCAGTTACCTTTGAGTAATTGTAGTGTTTGTGTTTCAGTCCGGAAAATCGTGAGGTGCACTCCTGCGTCTATTGCTATAGGACATTCCTCTGGAAAAGTACTTGGAAGCGCCATTTACGAACGCACACAGGAGAGAGGCCGTATTGGTGTAACGTATGTAATAGTAAGTTTGCTCTGAAGGATAATCTGAAAAAACATATGCTGACTCATTCGGCATCTACACCATTTAAGTGCTCCATTTGTGGAAAAGCTTTTAAATGTCCGATAAGTGTAAAGAAACATCTCCAGTGTCACTCTGCGGCGAGACCATTTCAATGTTCTGTCTGTGGAACATCGTTTAAAAGGTCGACCACTCTCGGGCGACACCAATATACCCATACTCAGAATAGACCCTTTTCTTGTTCAGTTTGTGGATTTACCTTCAAAAATGTTACAGACCTTAAACAGCACCAAAGTGTACACACCGGTAATAGACCTTACCGGTGTTCAGTATGTGAAAATTCCTTCAGGAGGTCTTCTGAGCTTAGACGACACGAAGAAATCCACTCTGAAACCAAGGCTTTCTCATGTTTGATTTGTGGACGGAATTTTAGAAGACAATCAAATCTTATAAGACATCAGAATACTCACAATGAAACTGCTTCTCCTGTTTGATTTGTAAAGTACATTTACATAGCTCAATATAAGAATAATACCAAAATGTACATTCGGCGAGCAAGTCATTTTTTGTTAATATGTGGCGATTTTGAAACTGTGTCAACCTGTCAATAAATATCATTCACAGTGATATTAGGCCGATTCTTGTGCAGTATGGGGATATTCATATAGAAGATTGTCTGAGGTGGGAAAACGAGAGGTTTTTCTTCATCCAATTGGTGGAAATAATTCACTTCGCGACTCAAACTGATTAAATAACTTTCAACTTGATTTAGTGCAGTGTGAAGTTGGTGTAATGTTACTTCATCATTGTGCTACGTTTTATTTTTCCTTTAACACATGTAGTAAAGCTTCTAGAAGTAGGACTTACCTTAAGAATGCATCGTGAGGGGGGAAAGCCATTCCTGTATAATGTATGGTAGAACAAGGTACATGAAGAATACGTTGAGAATACGTATTAAATCACAAGGATTGTATTTTTGTATGCAATACTTGAGGGAGGATTTTCCCACAACAGGGGTTAGAATATCAGAGAAAGGCACTTCCATGCCATCAAAGTTATACAAAAGTTATCTCTATAGCATCACAGTTTTTCATTTGTGCAGAGAATTTTCAATGGTAGCCAGTCTTAATAACCATATTTTTATTTCTTTATGGAAAATGACACAACTCCCTGAACTGCATTTTATATGAAGTAATAATAACATGATCAGATTTTTGTGAAGTTCCAAATATGCAAACTAGTAGTCCTCCCAGGACTTGGGACCTGGGCAGATTGTCACATTGGAATTCTCATGATAGTGTACTAAGAATTTACTTCATTTTCATTGCAGACATGATCCAGATTTCCAGCTTCCTAGCATGTTAGCTTATCATGATTTGGAGAGTTCTAGTATATTGTGGTTGTTATGCTGCAGATTATTTGTTTACAGCTGTAGATAGTGAACAAACTTTTGATAATTTCTTGTATCATATATTTAATTTGATGTTATTGTAGATTTCATTGGCTTTGGAGAAGGCTGTTTAGTCAGTCGCCATATATATGAATTTAGGGCTGTCGCTCAGGTGACAGATTCCTTATCATACTTTACCTTGTCTATTCTGAAATGATCTCTCAAAATTTGTAAATTATGAAAAATCTTCCTTGGTAAATTATTCCAATCACTAAATCCTCTTCCTATAAACACATATTTGTTTGAATTTTTCCTCTTGAATTCCAACTCATTTTATAAACTTTCCTATTTTAAAAACTTAACTCAAGAATATTTGTCTACTAACGTTTCTGTAATCCATCTCTCCAGTGACTGCTCAAAACATTCTGTTTATTGGTGCAGCACATCTCCTTACTTCCAAATCTTCCCTGCCTAAAGTTTGATAACAAATTGTGTTGCTTTCTTTTTAGTCTTGTCCACTTCTTTTACCAGATAATCCTAATACATGTATTATGATTCTTTAAGGCAATTCCACCTTTACAATATCATGATTATTTTATTCCTTTCAGAATAACAGCGTTATTGGATTAATGGTACATATTTTCTTCTCTTTAAAGACATCTCCAGCCACAAAGTGGTACAGTTTCAATGAGCAAAAATGTACAACCATATTAAAATACATTAAAATATTACTTAAATGATATATCTTAGTCTTGATGAAATCTGTATTCACATTAGGAATTCATGTAATATCCATTCATATATCTTTAAAGGTTTATAATTAAAATATTCTTATTGATGAGTTGAAGAGGTGTCCTGGAAGTGACTAGAATTCAGCAAATGTTTATAAATCATAACATTTGTGGATGAAGAGTAGAAGTTGTTTTAATGTCATTCATTATTGTGAAATAAAATTAATATATAAATAATTATTTTAAGAAACATTAGTCCCTTCTTTCCAGATACTAATTCCAAGGCCAAAAGAACATAGAGAAACAAACAAGACTTATCACCTCCTGCTCTATATTGAAAGCCAAAATTGAAATTTTATTTATTTATTTCTTTATTTATTTCCAAAGAAGTGTAATTTTTGATCCTGACAAAATTTCTCAATTTGTTATGCTATGCAATTGAAATACGACTGTCCTGAGAATGTGCAAAAATCAATATATTTTACAGAAAAGAACATTTTTGTAACAATTTTAAGTTACTCAAATGCAAATGACCAAAGAGTAGTGAAAGTGATGGTGATAGTTTCTTACACAGTGGGTGGGATGCTTGTACCAAGCAAGTGGCTGGACGGTTTGGGTCACATAGCTATCAGCTTGCATTCAAGAGATAGTGGGGGTATTCGGGAGATAGTAGGTTCGAATCCTACTGTCGGCAGCCCTGAAAATGGTTTTCCGTGGTTTCCCATTTTCACACCAGGTAAATGCTGGGGCTGTACCTTAATTAAGGCCATGGCCGCTTCCTTCCCATTCCTAGCCCTTTCCTCTCCCATCGTCGCCATAAGACCTATCTGTGTCGGTGCGACGTAAAGCAACTAGCAAAAAAAAAAAAAAAGAGATAGTGGGTTTTAACCACATTGTCGGCATCCCCGAATATGGTTTGCTGAGTTTTCCCATTTTTACACTATGGAAATGCTCCTTAAATAAGGCCACGGTCACTTCTTTCCCACTCCTGGCTCCTTCCTTTCATTACAATAAGACCCATCTGTGTTGGTGTGACATAACGAAAATTGTAAAAAGTAAAATAAAAATGGGATGCAGAAGGTACAGATTTGAAGCAAAGTATGATTCTGATATTAGAAGTGGACTGAAAAACAGTATGGACATCAAAGACATTTATAGATATCTATATAATCTAATAGCTGAGGATACTGATTTGAATGCTCAACAGAAAACTAACTTGAAGAAACAGGCTGGAAAAATGAAAAGAAGTAGAGGAAAACGAATTGGTACCTATGAATAAAAATGAAATACAGCTTTTTTTCAGCAATTCTGCTCTTACAGGAAATAATTCACCAACCTTCAGTGGATTAATTTTTGGCTCCACCATTGTTTTAAATTATGTCCAAATAAAGCTTCTTTCTCCTTTTGCATGTTCTACATTTTTTTGATAATGAAGCATATTATAATGAATTAGACTTAAATATTTAGAAAGGGGAACCAGTTATAAACAAACTTATCTAAGTTTCAAAATTGTTATATTCCAGACAGTTGTATATCTGTAGATGAAAATGTTGTAGTAGGTTCGCTTAAGTTTGGGATGGAGTCTGAGGCTATGAGAAACAAGCATGGTTTATGTTTGGTATATACTTTGGTATACTGGAAAGGAGACCAGACTGCTTGATGTGGTTTATGGGAGGATATATATCAGTTCACTAAGTCATCTATAATTATGTGTTCACATTAGCTGAAGATCCTTTGAATAAGGTATATTTTATTGCATTGGACAATTTTTACAGTGGATCAGAGTTGTTTTAGACCTACTGAATGTTCTGGACACTAATGCTGTTATAACAGAAAGGACTTCCTAATTATGTCATGGGGAAGGAACTGAAGAAAGGTGAGGCAGAATTTCCTTTCAGGATTTTTTTTTTGCTAGCGGCTTTACGTCGCACCGACACAGATAGGTCTTATGGCGACGATGGGATAGGAAAGGCCTAGGAGTTGGAAGGAAGCGGCTGTGGCCTTAATTAAGGTACAGCCCCAGCATTTGCCTGGTGTAAAAATGGGAAACCACGGAAAACCATCTTCAGGGCTGCCGATAGTGGGATTCGAACCTACTATCTCTCTCTTTCAGGAACAAACTCATGACTGTAAAATAGAGGGTCAAGAGGGATGTGTACATGTTGAGCAGCATTAATGATGCAGAAATGCAAATGGTATTGACAGGAAAGATGGAACATAGGAAAAGCCAGTACTGTACTGTATATCGAATACATTGTGGTGGGGGGGAATAGAAATTGTTTTACCGGGTGAGTTGGCGATGCAGTTAGGAGCGCGCGGCTGTGAGCTCGCATCCGGGAGATGGTGGGTTCGAACCCCACTGTCGGCAGCCCTGAAGATGGTTTTCCATAGTTTCCCATTTTTACACCAGGCAAACGCTGGGGGTGTACATTAATTAAGGCCATGGCCACTTTCTTCCCATTCCTAGGTCTTTCCCTTCCCATCATTGCCGTAAGACCTATCTGTGTCGGTGCGATGTAAAGCAAAATAGAAAAAAAATAGAAATTGTTTTATCCCACCAATCACATCCTCTCCCTATCTACTCCTTTGTTTCCATTGCCTGCTTCCTCCAGCATGTCAATGTTTTGTTCTCTATCAATCCCTTAGTTTCCATGGCCTGCCTACTTCCTCCGGCATGTCATTTTTCTTGTTGTACGGCTGTACCATCAGATGAGAGATGTATATTTCACATGAAGGAGAGTCTCATAAATAATTTTTCTTCTTTTAATTTTCTTTTCTGTTTGTTTGATCATTACTAATTCTGGCTATCATTTCCAGATTTACGTCATTGCCTGAAATCTGCTTTGATTTGCCTAATTCAATTTAAAAACAGCGTCATATTACAACACAAGAGATTTCTATAGAAGGTTTAAAAACAAAATCAAAAAATTCTCCCTTGGTAATGTATGTTTTAAATTGAACAAGGGAAACTCATTATTTGTGAAAAGAAGAATTGTGTGTATCTGGCCAACTATTTCCAGAATCTTCTGAACTGTGAACCTCCTGAAGACGGATTGCTGTTTGGAGAGCCTCAATTCAAGTTGTAGGATTCATTACCACCAAATAAGGAAGATATTAGGGACATCATTAAGCAACTAAAAAACAACAAACTCCTGGGAAAGATTCAATTACTGCAGAGTTATTCAAATTTGCAAGGTGAAAATATAGTGGAGAGACTAGAGGAATTATTCACTCTTATTTGGGAAAAAGAAGAAATACCAAGTGATTGGAAGAATGCACTCATTCATCCCTTACACAAAAAAGGAGACCAAACTAATGTCAACAACTACAGAGGTATCACCCTTCTTCCTACAGCATACAAAAATCCTAATCAAAGCATTGCAGCAGAGGCTTGAAACACATCTAGATAAACAAATAGGTGAATACCAGGCCGGGTTCGGGAAAGGGTGTTAATATGCTGAGCAGATGTATATTCTAAAATCGCTTATAAAAAAAATTCAATGAGAAATCAGAAGAGGACAATCATAACATTTGTTGATTTCAAAAAAGCATATGATTCCATAGAATGTGGAGTGCTCATGAATGTTCTGCAGGAGTTTGGGGTGGATAAGAACTCTCTGGCCGTAATTCGACAATCTCTTACAAACACCTTTTCTCAAATCAAATTTATGGGCGAACTCTCAAATCCATTTGAGATAAAAATGGGTTTGAGGCAAGGAGACAGCCTTTCTCCAATACTCTTTAATTGCATTTTAGAAAAAGTTATTAGGGAATGGATGTTGAGAATGACTGAGAATGGAATGAAGAATGGGGTAAAGATAGGTTGTGGAAAAAATATGATATTGGACTGCCTTGCCTTCGCAGACAACATTGTTCTTGTTACAGACAACCATCAAACTGCTGAAAATCAAGTTGAAGAACTACAAAATGTTGCAGTCAAAACAGGGTTAAGAATCTCCTTCGAGAAAACAGCATTCATGGATTCTATAAAAAGAAAAGTGACACGGACAGACTTGTTACACTGTATGGGGATATCCAGGGTGTGCAAAAATTTAAATACCTGGGAGAAATATTCGCCCCCAATGGAGATGAAAAGGAGGGATTAAAGGAGAGTGTGAGAAGGATGGAGTTGACATTCAGACTATGTGATGATACCTATAAGTCCAAGTCTTTCTCAATTCAGGCCAAGTTAAAACATCACTGCTCAGTGGTTAGAACAGGGTGCCTTTATGGAGCAGGAACCTTGACGAGGAAGGCTGAACCAGTCCTTGAAAAAGGAGAAAGAACATTCTTACCAAAAATCTTACGCCCAAGGAAGTTGATGTATGACCCAAACACATTCCAGTTAAGATCGAATTTGGAGCTCTACAAGACAGTAGAAAGAACAACAACTGTGATGAGGCCAAGGAGACTGATGTTTTATGAACATATCAAAAGAATAAAAACTGAGAGGTCGGCCAACAGGATGCTTCTTCTGCAGGAAAAGTGGAGAAAAAAAATCGAGATGGCTTACAAAGGTGCACAATGACTTGGCAGAAATATGTATCAAGGTGGTGGATATAAAAATAGGACATCATTTAGGAATAAGGTTGCGAGAATGAGGGATGCTTCCGAAGAGCAACATGCAAAGCCACAGGAGAGCGAGCAAGAAGTCAAAGCCTCAAGAATCTTTGACGAGCATGTAAAGAGAAGGGTATCCGTCTGCGTGACAGAAGAAAGATTGTGTAAACATGGCCCACAGGTGGCCATATCGATAAATAATAAAAAATAACATATGTTTTAGTCATCATAAGGTCATAATTTATATTTTCGCTGATGATGACCACTAAGTGTTTGAAACTAGTCCCAGGACTAATGTACTACTACCGAGCTCAATAGCTGCAGTCGCTTAAGTGTGGCCAGTATCGAGTAATTGGGAGATAGTGGGTTTGAGCTCCACTGTCAGCAGCCCTGAAGATGGTTTTTCATGGTTTCCCATTTTCACACCAGGCAAATGCCGGGGCTGTACCTTAATTAACGCCGCTGCCGCTTCCTTCCACTTCCTAGGCCTTTCCTATCCCTTTGTTGCCAAAGAACTATCTGTGTCGGTGCGACGTAAAACAAATAGCAAAAAAAAAAAAGTATTACTATTTACTTACTATATTGTATTGAAAAGATGGACTCGCTTGTCAGTTTATTTCTTATAATTGCAATTCAATACAGAAGAAAATGAAAATTATAGCTTATAATAGTGGAGTGGTATTATCACAAGATTTAAGTCTCCAATGCATACTGTGCAGAAAATATTAAGTAATTTCAATGGAGCAAACCCCGTTGAAGCTATGCTGGGCAGAGTGGTTAGACCATTACTCCCCTTGTCCTGGCAGGATATTTCTCAGAAAGAAATTTTCCAGACATAACTCCCTCCAACAAATACTAAGAAACATACCAGCAAGAGACATGGCATCTTTAGGAGGTCCTTCCCTGTTACAACAGCAACATTGTCCAGACCATTCAGTAGGGCAAAGAGCCCTGGTCTACATATTGAAGTAAGAGAGATCAGACACTCGGTATTGCTGTGATATTCCATTGTGCTTCAGAGTCGACCATACTATTCAGTAGGTCTTGTCAATATGGTTTATGACCACAGTATTTACATCTCTGCACCCTTCGTTGACAGGACACATAGTTAATTATTTTTCTTGAGGACATTCTCATAGTGATGCATTAGAATGTGCAAAGGAAACTGAATTTAAAATGAGAATTTTGTTTCAAATATCAGAAAATTAAAATTGCAACACTTGTCACCTTATCATTTCGACTTTCATGGCCCTTGTAACTACTCATGATGTATATTTTGGATTTTCCCGTGTGATGAACTACATAAACACTCTCATCCAATTCCAGCAGACTGCATGGCTGCATTGAGAATCTGGACATGATAAGACTTTCTTCTTACTGCACAACTCACATCACCCAGAAAACTATAAAAATTTTGGCCAATGAATATCCATTTCCCATTCTGACATCTTTTGGGACGGATTGTTCTGCCTTTCGTCTTTTTTTTGCTGGAAGGGATGGAGGTGACCCAAGTGTTCTCTAGGAATTTCTCTTGCTTTTGGGGTTTTTCACTGACAAAAGTCCTTGTACCATCATCGTCAAAAGGAACGCATTGAGAGTGTTTATATAGTTCATCTGACAGCAAAAACCCAAAATATATGTAGCTTACATCATGAATACTTTTCACAATTTTTAATGGCATTGTAGAACACAAATAATTTTTACTATCCTAAGAGCCTAAATGAGAGGCATATGTGTGTTAAGTGCTCAGCCCAGAGGCTGGTTTAAGCCCCAACAGCTCTGCCAACAGGCATCCCTGAAGAGGCATACCAGGGAAATAAGGAGTGAGGTAGTTTCCTGTTGCTTTCCTCACTGAGCCAGAAGTTGCTATTATATGTCAGTCTGCCAAGCCCACTGAAATGCCCATGCCAACTGACCATATGAGCGACAGTTTCACACCATCCATAACAGGAACTAGCTCTACAACCCTTTGAGTTCCAAAAGTAAGGAAAATTTAAAAAATGCTATTTATGTCCTTAAAGGTTTTAAATACCATTCAAATAAGACACCGAGCTTGATAGCTTCAGTCGCTTAAGTGCGGCCAGTATCCAGTAATCGGCAGATAGTGGGTTCAAGCCCCACTGTCGGCAGCCCTGCAGATGGTTTTCCATGGTTTCCCATTTTCATACCAGGCAAATGCTGGGGCTGTACCGTAATTAAGGCCACAACTGCTTCCTTTCAACTCCTAGGCCTTTCCTATCCTATCGTCGCCATAAGACCTCTCTGTGTCAGTGTGACGTAAAGCCACTAGCAGAAAAAAAAAAGACAGACATGGATATTTTCATAATGCAACAATTCTAAGTATCCATTTCTTTCCTGGTGCTCTGAAGTATCCTAAGTCCAGTAGTGATTGTGAACACAATCTAGCAGTTTTAGTCACCCTCTAGTCACCCCTTCCATCCAAGTGCATCAAAATTGCTGAAGGCCAAACATATTTAATAACAGTATTCTGAAAATGAATGGGAATTAATACTAGTGGTATAAAATTCATCAACCATAATAAAAAAGAAGTAAATTGGAAAGCAATCACACCATCATATAAAAATGCCAAATGCGAATGTTCCAGGTGTTCTACACATCTATTTGGTGGTATTCCACAACACAGTTCTTCTCGTTGACATCTTGCACGGCTGCATTGAGAATGTGGATGTGACTGAATCTTCTTCTTACTGCACAACTCACATCGCCCAAAAACCTCCACAAATTTAGGCCAATGAATACCCCAACTTCCGATTCTGACATTCTGGGACAGGGTCTTCTCCCTTATGTAGGCAATGATGGAGGTGACCCAAGTGTTGTCAAGGAATTCCTCTTGCTTTTGGGGTTTACCATTGACAAGATTCCTTGTGCCATCATCCTTCGAAACTGGTGGGCCATTGCCATTTCTCAGTAAATTACGTAGGCATTTGCAAATATAATATCAAGGAAACTGCAGAAGAACCTCAGCCACCATTTCTTTGACTTCCTGTTAGCATCATATAGGCCTCTAAAATGGTCGGCAAGGTTAACTCCTCCCATGTACAGTGTGTAGTGAAATACAACCATGGGGAATGCTGCACTTAGTTTGGATTCAAATTCCTGAGTTCGTTGTATGTAAGTTTGTTCTGACTCATGGTAATTAGATGCAAAATGTGCAGATTTTTCATCTTTCCACTTGGAGAACCCTAAACCACTATTAGAAAATCTGTAATCATAATCTCTTCTTATCAGTTTTTATATTTTTGGACAACTCTGCCTCTCAGGTCTTATTGTACCACATGTCAAAGTCTTTTATAGATTCAGCCTTTCTAAAAGTTGAAGAGAGGTAAAATAATTTTTTTTAAATACAGTTTTGTTCTTGCCCCACAGATTTTTGTCAGAGATAAAACCAGCCTCTTATCTAACCTGTGTATTCCAAACTCATATTCAGGATCCTCACTCTTCTCCTGATACATTTAAAATGCAAGAATGCATCCTCCTGGTCAGCTATATACCAGAGTTTGTAACCTCGCTTGAAGGAGTTAGAAGGATTTTACTGTTTCAGAGAACTGCATCCTTTGAGTAGCACAACAGACTTGTCTACACTTTATTCCAAGCCCTTCATATACAGAATGAAACCTTATAACTATAAAAGGCCTTAATTTGTGTAGTCTGTCTGGCTTCCCTTTTGACACCGCTCTGTTATCATTCATATGAATATATGATATGATCTTTCGAAATCTTGCCCTCGTCATTGTATCTGCAACTAAATCCATACCAAGGTCTCGAGCAGATGACCAACATTTTTTGTAAGATGGTAATCTGTGCTAATCCATCATAAAGTTAAGACCAATAAACACTAAGAGCACATTATCCTCATCTCTTCTGTCTAGACCACATGTTTTCACACAGATCTTTCATTACTATTGCAATCACTCACATCGAATAATGCTCCAGTATCTGCTATACCAGCCAGTAAATTGCTAATATCATCTACTGATAAGTTCTTATGTTTACTCATGATTTCCTGTTACACAATCCATGTATAATTAACACACACCATTAAAACACAGCCTGCAATGATCACATCTGATCAACATAAACAAACCATGGTTACTGAAGAGAACAAGAAGCATTTACTGCCTAAATCTAAAAGAATAAAAGTTAGTTCAAGTGACTCTACAGCACACTAACTGTTTAATTTTAAATATTTACAATGTCTTACACAATAATATGAAAAACATGACTAAAGGAAAGCAAAATGTCAGTGCTTGGATACCAGATGAAGGTTGAGTAAACCAAACTAAATTAGTGCTTCCCTTTGGTGTCATTATTACAAATCACACCACCAAAGACACTCTAATGTATTCTGTAGGTACTGGAGAGTACCCACAAGACACAACACAACAGTCCTTGTCTACTATAGTTTTATATAGGACTAAATATGAGCCAGTACTTGAAAGTACTGGCAAAACACAAAAGGATAAAGAATGGTATTACTAACATCACTCATACCTTTGTCACTTTCATGTTGTCAAAGCCAAGAATGAGAGTGAGACAGACAGATCAATGAAAGTAACAAAATTGCTCTAGCCCATACCATAGGACATAGTGCAGTGTAAAAACTAGGTCTTGCCAGCAAAAGCAAATGAAAGACATAATTCACAAAAGACTACCCCAAGATATATTACATGGAGTCAAAAACTGCTGACCATCTGGGTGAGATTCAGAGAAGCTGAATTCTCCTCATAATGACAGCAAAGATGAGCATCTAAACAAAGTGTGAGCTTTATGCCAGTTCAGCAAGAAAACACCAGCAACTGAAGGGGACACATCCAGGTAATGTAAATAGGATCTAATTTGAATTTTAAATGTTGTGAGTTACGTCACATTAAACGTAACTGTCAGACTCCAGAGCAGACAGTTGAGGGTAAAATGAAAATATGTTCATAGCTGAGATTTTGAGTATGGTACAGAATGTGACAATAATCTTTGAATAGTAGATTCAGAGGCAGCAAACAATAAGACTTACTTCAGGGATTGGTTCTTGTATTTAGAAACCTAAATAGAACCACTTAAAATATACATAAATAGGTCACAAATTTGCTTTGAATGCAATGGAAAGGAACAATAAAATTCCTGGCAGCCGTTGATGGGAAGTGGTTACTGAGCAGAGGGGAGGATGTCTTTTACATGCTGCAGGAAATGTGTTCCTGACAAGAAACTGCAGTTCATTACAGTGGGTGGTGTTATCATGGGCGGTTATTCAAAATCCTGGTTCACATTAACGAATCCATGGTGAGTGAATAAATCTGGCTTTGTAACAAACTTTAAAAATCTGACAGCAATGGTTATTTTTTTGCACTTGACATTATAAAATATAAATATAAGTACAGGTCTGTTCAGTTCTCAGCCCAAAGGCTGGTTGCATCCTCAACAGTTTCACCGTCACCTATCTTAGATGGCACTGAAGAGGCATACTAGGGAAATGAAGAGTGAGGTATTTTCCCATTGCTTTTCTTACTGATCCAGAAGTTGCGATTATATATCAGTCTGCCAAGCCCATGCAAATGCTTGCAACAACTGATACTATGAGCTACATAGCAGGGACTGGCTGCATAAGCAATGGTATTACTAGCATCGCTCATACCTCAGTCACTTTCACATTGTCAAAGCCTAGTACGAGACTGAGACAGGTCAATGTTCTAGCCCATACTAGAAGATGCAATGCACTGAAAATATAAGGCTCATGAGCAAAGGCTTTAATTCTATACAGGGTGTCTTTGAAAAGAGTTTCAACATTTAGAGAGGAAGGAGCACGCAACAAACAAAGGTCCTATAAACATTGGTCACAAACCCAGTATCTTCAGAGTTATGGTCCGATACCGATACCAACAATGATCACAATGTTCCAATAATTTATGGATGGTCTATGTAAGAAAAAACGGAACTAGTTTTCTACCAAAACATGGTTCGTAAACCTACAAGCGTGTTATGTTACAGCCTTATTAGGATGGGGCACAAACCTATTTTCATCGTAGGGTTAGGTGACACCTAATGCATGTCTTCCATGAGGAATGGATTGGTTAAGGAGGGCCAATATCTTGGCCTGCCCGTTCGCCTGATGCTAACACTTTAGACTTTTTATTTTGGGGACATGTAACGACCATGGTGTTTGCAGCCCCAAAATCAGTGAGGGGTGTTCCAACCAATGCATCGTAGGGTGGAACGCTGCATTGCAATGGATGGTGGTCACATGGAGTGCATATTGTGAAGAGTAGATCAAAGACAATGGGATCACTGATGGGAGTATTAGCGGACCATAACTCTGAAGACATTGGGTTTGCGACCAATGTTTATCGGACCATTTTCCCATCATTTCTTACGTGCTGCCTCCTCTGTAAATATGGGAACGTTTTTCAACAACACTCTGTAACAAATTATTACAGAAGTGTGGAGTAAAATACAGTCATTTACAAGTTTGTGAGTGGATGAAATATTTTTTTTCCTCTGTAAATATGGGAACGTTTTTCAACAACACTCTGTAAAAAATTATTACAGAAGTGTGGAGTAAAAACAGTCATTTACAAGTTTGTGAGTGGATGAAATATTTTTATGGTTTTATAGAAGCTGTGAAGTCTATAATAAAGGCTATGAGAGGTCAGTTGACATCTATTGAAACATTTTTACAAACTGCAGTGTTGTAGTCTGTAAAGAGTAGTATTTGCAGCAGCAGATTTTCAAAGTTTCTGAGTTATAAATGTTAAGTTTCTTCTATTACCGATCCTAGGAACATAGTGCCAGAGATATCTACTCTGCCATTTATAATAATTGTTCCAAGATGACCCGCTCATGCTAGCAACTTACCCTACTCTACATTTAGCCTTATCCAATGATAATCAACAGTCTGCCCTTTGTCTAACCTTTGTAGATGTTCCTGATTTCTTAGAATAAGGACTGATGTCATCAGCATATAACACAAGCTGGATCTACACGGGTCTTAACCCTGTTGAAGGCATGTAGAAATAACCCTGTGAGGAGGTGCACATGATGTTTTAGGTTGGGTCAGGGAAAAATAGCACAAATTAAGGAAAAACTATTTTTAATGTTACAAAACTAGTAAATAAATTTGAACCGACCTGTAAATAATGTTCAGAAGTAGTTTCACAATACAATTATTGTTGTTATGCAATTGACACTCATTCTGTGTCATCATTAGGTTCTTGACTGAACACGTCATTGCAGAATGTTCTTTGCAGATATGTTGCTGTTTTTTTTATCAGTTACAGTAGGTGCATTCTCCAGGTCTTTCTAGTTCTTGTGAAGCTGCAGAGGGCTGCTCTTCTTCAGGCAATCCTGACATTTGCCAAATGTTCATTTTTAGCCCCTTAGGGAGAATCTGAATGACACTGCATTCTTGCAAATATCTCACGCATAGCTGTTGGCTTAGCTCTTTCAAATAATTACGCCTCTGAATGTCAAAGTTAACATTTGCATGCTTGTAAATAATATACGAAAGAATTCCACTAATGTTAAAGATATTAAGAACAAAGTCATTGGCCAACAGTTGCTTATGTGAGAAACTGAGTAACGCTCTTTCTAAAAGTCTTTTGATTTTTATTTCCCTATTCCTATTCATGATGTATTTGACTTCAGAATATAGGAAGGCACTATTTTACACAAAAATAAAACAAAACTGACATAATTTTACTATATGAAGTGAAAAAAATATAATGAAACTTCATTCAGAAATACGCACACATGGTGGGGCACGCCAGGAGATTTAGACCAGATCCATCAATCAGCGCACTCAGGCTGAAACTGAGGAGCATGAGGGGTGAATTGTTTTTGCACACTGATAATGGAACAGTCCAAAGCAAGATACTGAGGGGATAGAAGCTAGCGGCCCACTACATCAACATCCATAAACATTTATCTCTAAACTCAGTCGAAAAGACCATGACGTGCCCTCTCCAGGTTCAACCTCAAGTTTCTCACCTTACATGGAACTATCCTCCTGTTGTACTGTTTGAGTAGTTTCTTTTTTATGATAATAAATTCTGCACAAGATATTATTACATGAAAAATTGTTTCAAACCAGTCTAAGACCTGTGTTTAGACAAAAATAATCATAAAATTGACACAGAAATATTAAATTCCACCTCAAATATATTCTTTTAAATGGTAAAAATCTTTCCCCATTCCATCCTTGCATTGACTTAAACATTCAAATTATTAGAGTGACTTTAAACCTCTTAAAAAAGAAGTTTAATTGGCTTAAACTAAGGTGGTTTTGGTACAGACTAGTCAACCACTTAAATTCTGGTACATAGTAAATAGAATAAAAGAATTGAAAATCCTTCTTGAATGAGCAGGCCATCCATGGGAACAAAGTACTAGTTACACAGCTCCAGTTAAGCTAGCAAAAGCCAAGTGTGATGATTTAATTTCCATTCTACTGTTCATTCCAAATAAAAAAGATTACAGTACGGAATCATGTGGATTTGGCACACTAACATCATGGGCATTTTGTCTTAAGGATCACAAGAGCACGTCAACACCCGGTAATCCCAAACCTCTTGAAATTTACCGGTGAGAGCAAGATATCTGAATGTTGAGAACGTATTCACGAAGTTGTAAGTGCTGATTCACTTTCCTTTTCCATTTGAATCACATGCCATGCCAGCCAATCACAACCCCGTTTTGAACTACAAACTTTGACGTATTGCATAGCTAGAATTTGAATGGACAGTACTGTGGGTATGGCGAATATGATCACAGTTTACTGTGTGATCACGTCACTGGCTGCTCGATATGAATCAGATGGCTGCTTCAAATTGAGCAGGCAGTGGATTGTGGACCTTTGGCCTAATTCCAATGCTTTCAGCACAAGTTCTTTTTAAATCCCAATGATGGCAGCATGTATCGTGTAGTCCGTGGCATTTGTTAATGCACAGAGCTATTACCCCAGAGTGGTTAATTGACTAACTGTATGGTGCTGCTGACAATTGCACATTACACTGTATCGCACGTGTAACATAATATTGCTTACTGAGCTCCTGTTAATGTATTGACCGATTGATGAGCAACTTATGCCTAAACATCAGATTTTGTTTAATCTACTGTCAGCTCTGTCTGAACACCCTAAGTTTTTAAACATGTGACACCACTGACTAACATGCTGTTTAAATTTTGTATTCTTCTGTTTAGATCCAAACTGGATGAAATCCATTTCAGTTGAAAATTATGGTATTTATCCCTTTTTAATTAACATTAAGATTCAAGATATATTTCATCATTTGTTTTGTAATGAATAACAGACACTATAACTGCAATATCTATGTTGTGGTGTATTCTTTGTTATCTGTTTCTGTGATTTGTTGGGCCAATCCCACACCAGGACTGCTTGATATGAGAAGTGGAAAAAATCCATAGGAAAGCAGCGCGATTTGTTCCGGCTCATTTCCATCAAAGATAGTGTTGTGAATATGTTCCAAACTTCACGCTGGGGAGACTTCGGTGTAAGGAGACTAGATATGCTCAACTAAGTGGTATGTCATGAGCAAGGAATTTCATGCTGATCCATACTGAAGTGCAATTACAAATAGGGAAGCAAATGCTAAAATGTTTCCACCTATTCAATACCTTTTTATAATATACAGAGTGGTTGGAAATGACGTGAACTGGTTACATGAGCGTTATATGGTTGGTGGTTGGTACTACTGATAAATCATTTGAAAGAAATTATTTGAAATCTCACAGTATTGTTATTTTATCAGCTCCTTAAATTAGCCAATCAGATCAATTTGCGGAAGAATTCAAATGGGTTTTACGAGGTTGTGTTGCTAAATCTGTACGTGGCTTAAAACTGGCTTGTGAAGACAACTTCGCCAGGGGAGGGATTAGAATACATACCTCCTAGCTGACAAGATGCAAATATGCGATGGTGACACTGGCTGAAACCAGCTCTCAGGTCACATGCAGAATTAACAACACTGCTGCACAAAGCATAATGGATTTAAAGATTCAAGAAACACAAATTTTAACAGAACTTTGATGAACATTTTGCTCCATTCTAATAACCTTGCTATGTTAATGTATAACATATAATAAGCAAATGTATTACATATATTAACATTGAGTGTATTCTCACCTGTAAAGTGAAGTGTATTGTGTGGGTGGACCATTAAACCTAACACTAGATCTTAAAAATAAGTAGCATTTCAAAAATGTTGCAAATTTTATGCTGGGAAGATTTGGAAGAAAGGAGACGAGCTGCTGACTAGGTAAGTGGTATCTTCCAAGCCCTCAATGGAGAGATGGTGTAGAATGACATTAGTAGACGAAGAAGTTTGAATTGTGATTTTAAAAGTAGGAAAGATCACAATATGAAGACGATGTTTGAAATCAAGAGGACAAATTGGGGCAAATATTCATTTATAGGAAGGGGAGTTAGAGACTGGAATAATTTACCACGAGATATGTTCAATAAATTTCCAAATTCTTTGCAATTATTTAAGAAAAGGATAGGAAAACAACGGATATGGAATCTGCCGCCTGGGCAACTGCCCTAAATGCAGATCAATGTTGATTGATTGAACGTCATACTCAGACACAAAAGCATCATAGTAAGACCATCAGTACTGTAGTCTGCAGATTCCCTGTACATCATTAGATAGGGGCAATACCAAAAACTGCAATGGATGAATCAAATGCTATTCAGCGCCATAAAAGAGGAAGGTAAATACAGAATAAGGCACAATGGGAAATTAGAGAGCATTACAGCAGTTGTGAGAAAAACAAGACTGAAATTCAATGGTCACATACTCAGGATAGACAACAGGAAACTCACCTCAACAGTATCTCTAGAGGGTAAGCGACTAACACCAATGAGGTAAGATCAGTTAGAAATGACCTAGAACAAATAGAAACTGGCCTCAGTGGGGTCTGCATCAGAGAAAAGTACAGAAAACAGATCAGAAAATCAGAAAATCTGCTATCACTAACACTGCAATGATGAGTAGGAGTGAAGTGGACTCAGGGAGAAAAAACCAGTCAAATACCAGTTGCTAAAATTTCGAGTACCGGTAAGTGAGGAACCACCAAGAAAAGAAACCGTGCAGCAACTGAGGCAATACATAAACCAGTATATTTCTTATAACAAGGAATGTGCTCCTCTCCATTGCTGTCTGCTGCTAACCAGGTCATGTCATGATGCCAAGCACATACATACAGCATAAGGATGAGAAATTACTGGCCCAGCATCAACCAATCAGCTTAATATAACAAGTCATCTTCTATTTGATAACTAGTGTGAAGTTGCGTCGGGAAGTGATATTTCTTTCACCTTTGTTTTTGAATTGTGATTTGGAGTGAGACATCCGCGCTTCAGGAGAAATGTGGAAAACATTGCACACTCTCCCTCAGACCAGGAGATTTGTGGCTGTGGTGTAGTGAAGTTGAGAGGGTAGTGGCCATCAGTAGTAGCAACTGGGAATTAGAATTGTGGAGAGGTTGGGGCAAAAAATGTACAGACGAGAAAAAAGTATCCAGGTTTGTTAATAATTACAGAAATTAAAGGAACAAGGCAGCCAAGATGGAATAAAAATTTAATGTGTTCTCCACAAAGTGGACATGGCTGGTAGTTGCCTCTTCTTGCCCACCCACACCCCCACCCCAATCACCGACACTGGTGGCCATGGCCTATAAAAGGAACTGTCCTGGAATTCGCTCTAGTGAAGAGAATGGAAAACCACAGAAAACGATTCTCAAGACAGCCGATAATGGGGACCAGCCCTGCGTAGATCTATAGCCACAGTAGAACTGTAGCCAATGGCAAGCCAACCAAGTGACTATGCAAAATAAACAGTTTAGGGCCAAAAATATGTCAACATTGCCTCCATTACCATAACAAGACACCACTTTTCACAACATTCTAGAGTTAACGCCATACTCCAGCTCGTGGAAATGAAGTTCTGTAGGTGGAGAAACATGGGAAATACTGTAGAAGAGTGACTTTTCATTTGATGAATTTTTACATCCTTTCTATCTTTCTATCTTAGACCTTGTAAAAATTTCAAAAATGACTCTCTATTTTGCAAGTCTGTGCTACAAATGGTCAATGCTGAAATGACGTATAACTTTTAGTGCTGCGAGTGTCCAAGGACAAGTTCGGCTCGCCAGATACAGGTCTATTGATTTGATACCCCTAGGCGACCTGCACGTCGTTATGAGGAGGACATGACGATTAAGACGACACACACATCCAGCTCCGCATCAGCGAAATTAACCAATTATGGTTAAAATTCCCGAGCCTGCCAGGAATCGAATCTGGGACCCCTGTAACCAATGCCAGCACGTTAACCGCTTAGCCATGGAGCCGGACATGGTGAATGCTGATCCCTGATCAGCAGATACGGAAATTTTTCCCCAGAACATATCTCAGATGACTTTGGACTTCTCTGGGAAGAATAGAAATTAACGAGATATAAGGGAAATATATCGGGAGTTCATTCATATACAGGCGAAGAAAACCGCAGTGGTTATAGGCTAAAGGCTAATTCACAATGCAAACGTAACGTAACGTAAACTTAATATTAACGTTAAATTAGAAGTTAGTGGCCATTTTACGTAATGGAACCATTCACAATGAGCCAACATAAACTTAACTGCAAGTCCGTAAAATTAAGCAACTGCAAACTCCAAGCTCTTGTGGTTAATTTTACGTTAAGTTTGAGAACCTGCCAATCAGAGCATAGATACCGGTAAACATTGTATTTCATGCGCAATGGCTTCTTTCGACGAAAGACTGGTAATTGTATATCAAAATAATCCTTGTTTGCATGATAAGAGGAAAAAAACTTACAAGGACTCTGTATTGAGAGATAATACATGGAAGCAAATTGCTGTAGCAATGAAATCTGACGGTAAGTACACAGTTTGAGATTTCCCATAACTTTAATTTTCGTGCATACCTAGACTAGTTAGCTAACTAGTTTAATTAATTATACGACACATTGGTGAGACATAGAAGTTAGCAGAGGTTGTGAAAATAAATATTTTCTAGGCTTGTACTACAGCATATTTCATTGTATTTCAGTTGCTCATTGCCTGTCGCGAATGAAATGCCTGAGAGAGCGATATTGTAAAGAAAAAAAAATTACTCGACATGGAGACAAGAAGTTGAGCAGGCAAGTCCTTCAAAGAACCGTGGCCGCTGATGGAGATGATGTCTTTTTTAGACGACCACATAAAGCCCGTAAAACGTACAGTAATTTTCCAGACTTGGGAAACAACAATTCCAGTACTGATAATTCCCAGTCAGATCCCAGCTGCTCTGCAATTGAACATTGCGTCGTTGAGTACGATGGGTATGTATATATATTGATATATGTCTTGTGTATATTATTATTTTCTATACTTTCTTGTTTACTTACTGTTTCACTACACTCAAATCGGCCATCAGTTTAAATGTGTTTTCTCTCCTTTTTTCAGAGTTTTCGACATTGGGGGTACAGAGGTAGAGAGTGACAAGAGGCTGAGAGCTTATCTCAGCTGCCAGAGGATATAAAGGATGAGTGTACGTTAAAGATTATGACTATCCTTGTGGAAGCGAAAGAGAACACACGGAGAAGAAACAATTTGTAAATAGGATCAGTGAAACAAGTGGAAATTTATTTTTATATTTTTATTTTATTTTTCAGTTAACATGTATATTAATTTAAAATCACAATACATGAATAATGAAACTTACACTAGTCAGCGAGTAAAGTTCCTCTCATAATGTATTCAATTTGCCCATCTATTGCACCTGCCGGTGAAACGAGGTAGTCGGCAATTTTATCCCACACATCTTGGGCCTCAAACGTTGCATTCCATGCACCAACTCGTTGGCGATTACCCCTTAAACATTGCATTGCACCCATATTCCCCGGAATGTTCATCCGCCAATCACCATCCAGTACCTGGCCATCCATTTCTTTATCAGCATATCCCAATGGGCAATATAATTTAACTGGAGAATTTATTTCAGATACTGTTACGAAATTGTGAAGGCACACAGTTGCTTTTATTAGATTGTCCACATTTTCAGGCTTTGCGTTGATACTCCTATGAAAAATACGCCACCGAGAAACCAAAATACCGAAAGTATTTTCAATAAATTGCCGAGCCCGCGAGAGGCAATAGTTGAATACCTTTGTCTTTAAGCTAGTTAAAGAAGCCTTCAAGAATGGTCTCATTAAATTTGTTTTCAGGGGGAACGGCTCATCGCCAACAAAGTAATATGGCATGGGGTTTGTTGAATTTGGAAAGGGATGAGAGTTAGGGAGTGGGAGCAAACCATCGTAAAGTCTACGTCCAAAATCCGATTGATGGAATATTCGCCCATCAGACTGTGAGCCATAAGCTCCAATGTCAACATAAAGTAAAACAGTAATTGGCATCGCACACTGCCATTAAAACTGTGCTGAATGTCTTTTTATAGTTGAAAAATTGTGAGCCTGAGTTACTTGGAGCTTGAATTACAATGTGTTTGCCATCTATAGCTCCAATGCAATTTGGCATATCCCACTGTGTGTAGAACTCCTGCGCAATCCTCCAGAAATCTTCTTCAGTAAGCAGCGGTAGATATGTCTCATGAAGTGCATCCCAGATAGCACGAGTGGTTTCATTTATCACCTGGCATGCCGTTGATTTTCCAATCCTGTAGTTCCATGCTAGACTCGGGATAGAATCGCCAGTTGCTAGGAAACTGAAACAGAACGAAGTTTTGATACAATATGTCTTAATATTATGACTGATATTCAGTTATTATAAGAATAAATTGACTTTTTCAATACAATATATCAAGTAAATGATATTATATAAGTCTTGGGACTAGTTTAAACCACCTAGTGGCCATCTTCAGCCAAATAAAAATTAAACAAATTATGTGATAAATATATGTATACCAGACAAAAACAGTGTTGTAGGAATAACTAGGCCTATAACGATAAAATATATATAATAACAAAAATTTATGTTATAATCTTCTTGTCACAATATGATGTCTTTAAGTTGACTTAGGACCTCAAGCAAAGCAGTAAATCTCTAATGTCTGACGTAGAACAAGCACTGACTTGTTTTAGGAAGCAGGTAGGCCTTGTAAACAAAGGAGGGGATAGGGAACAAGCACTCTTTGGCTGAAGATGGCCAATAGGTGGCTGAAACTAATCCCAAGACTTATGTAATATCATTTAGGCTACTTGATGTATTGAAAAGGTGGACCCTCTTGTCCATTTATTCTTATGATTGCACTTTAATATGGAAAATATGAAATTTATAGCTTATAATTCAGTAATTATGGTGTCAGGATGGTGTAAGATAAAATATAGTAAGACTAAGTAGTATTGTAGGTTAGTAGTTCATTAATTACCTTATATCATGTGATCTTCGTGTACTATCCTAGAAAATATTTATTTCCTTTCTTTTTTTGGGCACAGAATCAGTTATTTTTTCTTTTCTTTTCATTATTCTGTAAAGAATGGCCAAGGACTGTGGATGTGGCCAGGCATTAAGGAGTATGAGGGAGGAGTTGGAGAGTTTGAGGGAGATAATTAGCAAAATCTTGGAGGACATACAGGAAGGTAGGCCTCCCTCAAACAATGTACAGGATACAGTAGGTGTAAAAAAGGGATGAGAAGTAAAGGGGGAATTGTAGAAGACAGGTGGTTTAATATTTTAAGGCGAAGAATGAAAATTAAAGAAAAAATAAAATGAATTATTCTGTGCCCCCCCCCCAAGAAAAGAAAGGAAAGAAATATTGTCTAGGATAGTACAAAAAGATCACATGACAGTAAGGTACTTAATGTACTCCTACACTACAATACTGAGAAGTGTGAAAGCAGAAGGATATGGAAACGTACAGTACAGGACAGAAAAAAGACAAATGTAACAGGGTCGTGGGAGGGAGAAAAGGGTGGAGGAAGTAGCTTTTGCAGCTGCCAGGAAGAGAGGGATCATGTGGGGTGGGTAGGATTGAGTTTCTGTGCATGGGGGATTTCATTATTAGACATGTGGGGAAAGCGCATGGAGGAAATGGAACCGGGGTAGAGTGTTATCCAGGAATTAAGTTAAGGCAGATGTTGAGGAAAGTAGAAGGGAAAGAGCAGTGAAAGGAGATTGTGGTAGTGTTTCATATTGGTACCAACAATGTAACACAAGCAGGTATAAGTACCAGCATAGCTGGGGATGTGTGGGATCTGGTAAATGCAGCAGGGGGAATGTTTAAGGAAGCGGAGATTTAATCAGTGGAATACTGTGTATGAGGGATACTGACTGGAAGGTGATTGGGGATTTAAATGAGACTATGGAGTGGGTATGTAGGAAATGAAGTGAGATTTCTATATCGTAATGGGTGGCTAGTAGAAAGGGATCTGCACTCAGATGATCTTCACTTAAAAAGCAGTGGTAAATTTGTTAGGAAATTTGTTTAAGAGGGTTATAGGGAGGTACATGCTGGGAAACAGGGTGGTCCAGGGAGCAGTGATACGGGTACAGGGATCTGGAAGTCAAGTAGGGATGGCATAAAAATGTTGGTGTTGAACTAGGAGTACTATAAAAAAAGGGATAGAATTGAGAACTTTAATAGATATATACTTAACCAGATATTGTAACAAGAGTTGAATCATGGCTGAGAAATGATATAATGGATGCTGAAATTTTCTCACGGAACTGGAGTGTGTATCGTAGAGATAGCATAGGAATGGTAGGAGAGGGAGTATTCTTTCTGGTGATAGAAGAATCTGTAAGCTACAAAAGAGTTAAAGATGACAAACATGAAATTCTAGCTGTAAGGCTCATGTCTAAAGATAATAGGCAACTTGATCTCTTTGGAACATAGAAACCGGGAAAGGGTACTGCTGACACTGATTCAGAATTATTTGATAAGATAATATGCTATGTGGGATAGAAAGAAAGGTCTCAAAAGTAGGTCTATTAGTCAGTACCATATAGCTGATAAAACAGGCATGAGGGAGTTTTCAAAAAGTAACTAATATCAGTGGAAAACAGTAAATGAAAACATAACATACTGTGGGGTGGGTTTAAAGCAATTGTTGAGGAATGTGAAAACAGGTTTGTACCTTTAAAGGTGCTAAGGAATGATAAAGACCCACTATACTCTAACAGAAAAGTAAAGAGAAGGAGGTGCAAGTTGGAAAGAAATTGAGTTAGAAATGGCTGTGGAAGTAAGGAGAAATTGAAGGAACCATACTAGAAAATTCAGTCTAGCAAAGAAGTCAGGTAAGGATAACATGGTGGCAAATATATTTGGCAGTCATACAAATTTTTGTGAAAAATGAAGGGTATGTGTAGGTCCTTTAAGGGAGAAACAGTTCCTCCAAGGATATTCCAGGAACTGTTCATGAGGAAGGGGAGAGTGTATGCGAGGATCTTAAGAAGGTAGAAGTATTTAGTCAGCAGTATGAAAAGATTGTTAGTTACAAGGATAATGTTCAAATAGAGGAGGTGATTAATACTAAAGAAATATTAAAATGTATCCTTGATAACAAGGACATTTACAATAAAGTACAAAAGTTGAAAACTAGAAAAGCAACTGGAATTAATACGATTCCTGGGGATATACTAAAGACAATATCTGAAGTACTTGTTTCCGATTATATTACACTTGTTTACAAAATTAATAACCGGTTCAACAGAAGGCATTTCGGGTTAAGGAAAGTTTATTCTACAGAAGCACAATTTGTAGGATTCCAGCAAGATCAAATGGACTGTATCGCGATTGACCTGTCCAAGGCATTTCATAGGGTGGATGTGGGAGACTACTGGCAAAAATGTGTGTGACTGGAGTAGACAAAAGAGTGACTGAATGGGTGGCTATATTTCTAGAAAATAGAACTCAGAGAATTATAGTAGGCAAAGCTCTATCTGACCCTGTAATAATTAAGAAGGGAATTCCTCAAGGCAGTATTATTGGATGTTTATGTTTCATATATATATATATATATATATATATATTGTAACAGGAACGCCCGTACTTCAGTATATCGGAGAGCATGAGGAACGACAAGGCGTGTACGGCCCATGCTAAGAGAGTAAGAGAGAAGGGTAGTGAAAGAAAAATTCATGATTAAGTGGATCCTTCAGTTTATTCAATAAATAGGCAAATAATTATGTCACCTTTTATAGCTGAATTGTAGATTTGTCCCTGAGGGCGTGAAGAGGACGTTGTCCCGCGGCGGCTGCGTCGTCTTGCGGTCGGCGTCGGCGTTGTCTTCCGTCGTTGGTGTTTGTATTAGTGTTGATGACTCGAACCAGAGGCAGGAACGGGGAAATGTGGAGCTTCCACATTTGACGTCATGGGGTACTGGTGTGACACTTCCCTATGGCGAAGCACGCCGAAATAGTTCCCACAGCAGCAAGGATAAAGTTAGAGTCACAGTTCGTATTTGGAATAATACGCAAATGAAACAATCTAGGACCTTCCGAGGTGCGGTGATCAAGCACTTCATAAAGAAAATCGAGTACAGTCTCTGCACTGTACTCCACCAGCATAATACATTTGTTGAAATAAATGACAGTCCAAGTTCCAGTACGTCGTGATTTTCAGATTATCACTGGCACTTAAGATCATAATGCAACACAGTTCAACGGATAGACACAATTAATGCAAGAACACAGTTTTAAACGAATTCAAAGCTGGCACAGTTTATGTGAGAACACAGTCTTTAAATGAATTCAAGCTGGCGAGAACACAGTCTTTAAACGAATTCAAGGCTGACACAATTAATGCAAGAACACAGTTTTAAACGAATTCAAAGCTGGCACAGTTTATGTGAGAACACAGTCTTTAAATGAATTCAAGCTGGCGAGAACACAGTCTTTAAACGAATTCAAAGCTGACACAATTAATGCAAGAACACAGTTTTTAAACGAATTCAAAGCTGGCACAGTTTATGTGAGAACACAGTCTTTAAATGAATTCAAGCTGGCGAGAACACAGTCTTTAAACGAATTCAAAGCTGACACAATTAATGCAAGAACACAGTTTTAAACGAATTCAAAGCTGGCACAGTTTATGTGAGAACACAGTCTTTAAATGAATTCAAGCTGGCGAGAACACAGTCTTTAAACGAATTCAAAGCTGACACAATTAATGCAAGAACACAGTTTTAAACGAATTCAAATATACAGCCGGACCGAGAGACGAATTATGTCGCGACGTGCTTACTTGCACACACTCGCTGACTCACGGCTTACTGCCGACTCACTCCACTCTCTGCCTTCAGCACACTGCCGTCGCATACCGCACACTCTCTTTCTGCTTTACTGCAGGCTCTCTGCTTACATTCTGCCTTACCCCAGGCTGGCGACTCGCTTATATTTCGTTCATGCAGCAATGGAACACGAAGGAACCTTCTGCGTGACGTCGCTTGTCCTTGGCCGTTGTTCTGGAACGTCGCGAACTTGCTCGCAGTTCCCATTATGCCTGTGCGCTCGGCGCAAGTTTTAAATGCTTACGGCCGGGTGTTAGCGAGCTTCTCTTAATAAAAGAATGAAACGTGAATGCTCGTAGGGTGTTACCGTTTCAATATATATATATATATATATAAATGATATGAGTAAAGAACTGAAATCAGAGATAAGGCTTTTTGCAGATGATGTTATTCTGTACAAAGTAATAAATAAGTTACCAGATTGTGAGTAACTGCAAAATGACCTTGATAATGTTGTGAGATGGACAGTAGGCAATGTTATGATGATAAACGGGGTTAAAAGTCAGGTTATGAGTTTCACAAATAGGAAAAGTACTCTCATTTTTAATTACTACGTTTATGGGGTGAACGTTCCTTAAGGGGATCACTGTCTTAACCTAGGTGTTAATATAAGGAAATATCTTCTTTGGGGCAATCACATAAATATGATTCCAAATAAAGGGTACAGACCTCTGCACATGGTTATGAGGTTATTTAGGGGTTGTAGTAAGGATGTAAAGGAGAGGGCATATAAGTCACTGGTAAGATCCCAATTGGAGTATGGTTCCAGTGTAGGGGACCCTCACAAGGATTACTTGATTAAAGAACTGGGAAAAAAAAAATCCAAAGAAAAGCAGCTCGATTTGTTATGGGAGATTTCTGACAAAAGGGTACCGTTAGAAAATTGTTGCAAAGTTTGGGCTAGGAAGACTTGGGAGAAAGGAGACGAGCTGCTCGACTAAGTGGTATTATTTGTGCTGTCAGTGGAAATATGGTGTGGAATGACATTAGTACGGTAGACGAATAAGTTGCAGTGGTGTCTTTAAAAGTAGGATAGATCACAATATAAACAAAGAATTCAAGAGGACAAGTTGAGGCAAATATTCGTTTATAGGAAGGCGAGCTAGGGACTGGAACAACTTACCAAGGGGGATGTTCAATTAATTTCCAATTTATTTGTACTCATTTAAGAGAAGGTTAGGAAACCAAGAGATATGGAATCTGCCACCTGGGCGACTGCCCTAAAATGAAGATCAGTAATGATTGAATGATTGTTTGATTGACTACTTGTTTACAAAAACAATATCATAAAATAACATCTGCCGGGCTGAGTGGCTCAGACGGTTAAGGCGCTGGCCTTCTAACCCCAACTTGGCAGGTTCGATCCTGGCTCAGTCCGGTGGTATTTGAAGGTGCTCAAATACGACAGCCCCGTGTCGGTAATTTACTGGCACGTAAAAGAACTCCTGCGGGACTAAATTCCGGCACCTCGGCGTCTCCGAAGACCTTAAAAAGTAGTTAGTGGGACGTAAAACAAATAACATTATTATTATTATTATTATTATTATTATTATTATTATTATTATTATTATTATTATTATTATTATTATTATTAAAATAACATCTTACCGGAGTGTGATAGCTAGGCGCATAGACGTCGGCAAAGGAGACCTTAACTTCTTTTAATTAGAAAAGGTGACACAAGACCTTGTCAAGATCGTGTCAAACTGCTCAGGTTTCATCCGCATGTACAAAAAGAACTCACGAGGATCATTTTCTCGCATTTCTAGCAGTAGATTACCAAAGTCGCCGTGTGATAACCTCTTTTGATTCAAAGGATGAACCCACCATCTTCTGCGCCGTTGTCTATTTCGCCTTTTCAGATACACAGCTCCCAGGAGCAAAGCAAGAGGTGTATGCAGTAACATCAATTTTGCTAGCACGTTGTTGGATTCCATCGCGGTATTGAAATCTAACAAAACTCCAAGATAAGAAATGTGTATAACAAACCGACTTTCCTGCTTGTGTACACAGCAGTGTTTTGATTGGCTGCTGGGTCTTCTTTACGTTACGTACGTCCGTCCATTGTGAATAACATAAATTTTACGTTAATTTTACGGTTACGTTTGCATTGTGAATGGGGCTTAACTCTGTTAGAAACGCTAGACGCAATATTAAGTTTGCTTTCGAAGTGGCAGGTTTGTTGTCCCTTTTCTCTCGTAACCGGAGTTATGGCTTGACGCGATTTCTTGTAGTTTCATTCCGTTGATTCCTAAGATGATCTTGATTAAGAAATTGTGATTCCCTTCGCTTTACACTGCGTCTACAACTTCTAACATTCTGTCGATTGAGTTGGAGCCTGTCACTTGCCAGTCTTCTAAATCTCTACAAATAATCCAGGAAGTATCAAGGTCCTGATATGTGACGCTTTTTATGAGGTCTTGCAAGGGAGACCGCCGTAAGTATTTCACATCTTAATATTGTACATGTAAGATCGCTAGCATTGTCTAGACACTTTTACAACACTCACTAATAATTTTTTAATGGGGAGTGCGCAAATTATAATGAAAAAATTGCCCTTTTTTTGGCAGTCCTATTTTTTTAAGCCAACAACACATAGGGTGGTTGGAAAGGGGGGGTAGGGGGGTGGGGGTAGACCGTTGCCTACGCTGTAATAGAAGGCCTGAATAAGCCGATACATTTCTGGGCGAACGAAGTAGTTCAGGCAATGGCCGCTTGGATCGCGTTTATGTTCTGTTGTTCTCATGTTCGGTCTATATCCTTATAGTGAAGATTCATACAATAACGCGAAATAATACATTTTTATTATCATTGTGTCCGGTGTGAATGAAATATAAATATATAAAACAACTTAGAACACACTACACTATATAGAGTTCTTTCATTTTGCACTTGTTTATTACAAAGGAGTAAAGGATAGGGAAATAGGCCTAATAAGAAGTACTGACCCGATTTTTCCCTATTTCTATAATTTCAACACTTTTCTGCTGAGAGGCTTGCTCTTGAATTTGTTTAATAAATCACAGTCATTAGTCACTTTCTTTGCATTATTATCAAGAACAGGCCTGAAAAATGTTGTAAGTATAACGTATGTGATATGTGCTTGATCACAGTCGTGGCACTGAAACGTCTCTTTAAACTTTGGAGCGGTAAGGAATTTCAGCTTTCGGACAAATTTACATTTTCCGAGATATCCTAACGCCCGCGTTGTAAATACTAATACATTTTTAAGAAGAATAATTTGCATCGGCACTTTGTCGGGGAGGCAGAATTCCCCTCACAATACGTACACTGTAATCTGATTCGAAAAAGTGCAAGCTACATATTCTGGAGTTATCATTAGGAGCCGGAAGAGATACTTTTCTGCTGCCCTGTCCAGAAATAGCAAGCCTGCATTTCTCCCGTAAACTCGGATCTTTAGGAAAAAGATGAAAATTTATATTTGTGTATATTTCTTCGCTGTGTCAGATGTGCAGTTAGGCACGCAACAATAAACCATCTTAATAATGTTAATAAAAAATAATGTTATTGGCTTTACGTTCCACTAACTACTTTTTTGGTTTTTGGAGACACCGAGGTGCTGGAATTTTGTCCCGCAGGAGTTCTTTTACGTGCCAGTAAATCTACCAACATGAGGCTGACGTATTTGAGCACCTTCAAATACCACCGACTGAGCCAGGATCGAACCTGCCACGTTGGGGTTGGAAGGCCAGCGCCTCAACCGTCTGAGCCACTCAGCCCGGCATTAAACCATCTTAACCTACAGTATGGAAAGAGAAACTTGACGGTAATTGGCCCCAGGAGCTCCGAAATTTTGAGCGTGGGTTGGCAACCATGGGGCCCTTAGCTGAGTCCTGGCATTTCTTCCACTTACTTAGCCAGGCTCCTCACTTTCATCTATCCTTTTCGATCTTCCTTGGTCAACTCTAGTTCTTTGCCGACCCCGACGCTATTAGGTTTCCGAGGGCTAGGGAGTCTTTTATTTTCACGCCCTTCCTGGCCCTTGTCTTCCTTTGGCCGATACTTTCATTTTTCGAACTGTCGGACCCCTTCCGGTTTTTCTCTCTGATTAATGTTATATAGAGGATAGTTGTCCAGTTGTACTTCCTCTTAAAACAATCACCACCACCACCTTGACGGTAATTTGGAAGCACATAACTAAACAAATGTTAAATGCATCTCAGCAACCATCCATATATTGCAAATTGTGAGACCAAATAAATTTAAAAACAACAAAACTCTTCATATTTCATGTTAGATAAGGCCTTACCTTACAAAATAAAGTTTAATATATAATTTCTTCTCATAAAACATGTTGCAGTGACACACGTCATCATAGAATTCACGCCAAACAACAGAACATAAACGCGAACCTAGCGGTGGAAAAGAGAAAAACTATTACCCCGCTTTTAATGCAAGAATTTGGCTTTCTGTCCAGGCCTTCTAGTATCTAGTAGGCTTTGGGTAGACACACATGCACACACACACACACACACACATGTGTAATGTCAGACGGATAAAATACGTCGGGTATGGACTGATGACCCAAACAGCAATATTAATAATAATAAAATACCATATCTTTTTCTGGCTCATGTTTCAGTGCCATATCAGTGGAAGTAATTTATAACACGAGCACCTTGTAAATACTTAATACATTGTATGAAATGGACCTGAAAATAGAGATGAAAGTCGAACCAGTCTGGCTTGAAGAAACAACGTATACTTCACTTGTAAGTACCATTACATATGATAAAAACCATCTTTGCTCTGTATTGACATATTACAATTAAAATATAGGATTTTTATCAACATTATTCAGTGCGCAATGTTGTTAACTCTAAAATTAACAGATGAATAGTTTGAAGCAAAGACATGATTCGATCCTTTGGATCGTCATAATCATATAAATATGTATAAAACAATTAAAATATCAAGACATTTGTGTAATGTTTCTTTTAAGAGTTATGTCCTCTCATTGGGATCTTCTTTCGTGGAAAAGTTCTTGTGTATTTCACCCTTGTTATTGTAAATATTGTTAAAAAGTTCTTAGTTTATGTAGATCTGTATATAATTTTGTTGACTCTTATGCGTCTGTTGGTTTTATTATAGTTAAAGGTTGAGTAGTTTCTTTTTTATGATAATAAATTCTGCACAAGATATTATCACATGAAAAATTGTTTCAGACCAGTTTTAAGACCTGTTTTTAGACAAAGCAACCATAGAATTGACACAGACATAATTGCGGCTGGTGTTGGAAGATATGCAGGTGCCACTAGAACATCACCAACCTTGTCCTGATGTCTGTGAGGAGTACCAGGTCCAAAGTGAAGATCCAGGTGTACTTTACCTGGGTGTTTATAGTGCAGAGAGGGTTCAGGCTAGTTGATGCATTTTGAACCACCCTGTCTAATCTCTGTCTGGAGCACATTATGCATTGAATAGCACTGAACCCATTGGGTTCCATTTGCAACAGAATCCTCCAGTACCTAGCCTTCGCAGACAATGTTCTCCTGCTTGGGTGAAGTGTGAACTACCTGCTTTGCAGCACATGGGTGAGGGATCATAATACCTGGGCTTGCAGATGTACAAGGACAAAACCAATTACATGGTGAACACCAAAGACAAAACAATATTTCATGGCAAGATAGGCTTGGAATATGCAAGTGACACCTACAAGAGAGTGGCAGATTTCAAGTACCTGAGAGCCCTTATGATTGAGGACAAGAAGGTCATTGAAGAGGTAAAGGTGAGGGCGGCAGCTGGAAACAGGTGTTACTGCCCCTTCCCGTAGATACTAAAGAATGCAATGCTCTCCATAAGATTAAGAATCACCATGAACCACGTTATAATCCATCCAGTGAGACATGGATGCTAAACAAGCATGACAGGAACTTTCTATGGCTGAGGGAGAGAAAGATCTAGAGGAAGATCTGCATGGTTTAAAATTGAGGAGAGTGGTACAACAGGGCCGTCAAAGAATTCTACGCTCTGTACGATTACCTTGAGATAATCACAGAGGCCAAAAAGAGGAGACTTTTTTTTTTTTACCTTGGGCAAACACAAGGATGGACCAGGACTGAGCACAAATAATTCCTCGACCAATATCCTGGAGGCCAACGAAGATGCGGGAGACCAAGGACTAGCTGGCTGGACAACATCTCAAGAGATTTGGAGTTCTTAGGAGTCCAGAGCTGGAGAAGTAGAGCTCTGGACCAAAAGGAGTGGACAGGTGCTCTTGGGGGGACAAGGGCCCTTCATGGGCTGTAGTGCCAGGAGAGTGAGTGAGTGGTATGTGCTGTGGAGCTTATAACTTTTTCCACATGTTGTGGAGAGGTTGTATATTTTTAATTGTCTTTGAGTCTGTCCATTTTTTTTTTCCTTTCTTCCAGATGTCAAATCTTCTGCTTCCAAATGCTGATGATACATTAGCCGAGGTAAAGATTGAACCACATGTATTCGCTGATCAATCTGTAGAAGAGACTGGCATAAGCATAGTCAAGGAAGAGTATGAAATAGAGGTGATTATTTATCCCATTAGTAGCCATAATAGTAGTAATAAAAATATTAATAGCAAAACAGAGTGGCGCAGGTGGTTGAAGCGCTGACTCTGACCCCATCTGGTAAGTTCATTCCTGGCTCAGTCTGGTGGTATTTGAAGGTGTTCAAATTCATCAGCCTCGTTGTCGGTAGATTCGCTGGCACGTAAAAGAACTCCCGCAGGAGTAAATTCTGGCACATTGGCATCTCCAAAATCCGTAAATATAGTTAATGAGATGTAAAGCAAATAACATTTTTTTATTATAAAAATTTTAACATAGTTAATCAAAGTGTCTGCTAATTGGTAGATGGGTCTGTACAGTTCTTGTTCTTCCTATTATTATTACCCTTTCAATATTTCTGTTCTCTGGCAATTAACAATTGAATTATAGTGAGCAGATGCTGCATATTTTTAATTGTCTTCATTTTTTCTCCTCTTTTTTAAGGTACCAAATTTGATGCTTCCACCTGCTGATGGTACGTTAGCTGAGGTGAAGAGTGAACCACAATGTGTAATTACCAATGAAGTTGTAGAACAGCCTGGTGTAATATTACTCAAGGAGGAATATGAAATCGAGGTGATTATTTTACTGCCTATAGTTACAAAGATTTTCTTCTCAAGACGCAGAGCAAAGTTCTCTGCGAAACATAAAGAGTTTCACATCGTTTTCTTGACACGGGATAAGCCCATATAATGTCCATATGACCTTGATATATCTATAATAATTTAGACAACATATTTGCTTTTGAACATCTCTAATGCACAGTTATTTCCACTTGATCATAATTTTTCAACGTTTATGTGCATATTGCCCATAATAATCTGGAACGAATAAGCTGAGTGGTTCGTGGGATACTTTTAACAAACAAACTAACTTTCTCTCTTTACAATATTAGTGTAGATTTGTGCAAGGTGAGACTGAATATAATAAATAATATTTTTCCCACTGAATGTGTAGACACAAACACAGCATAAAGCATATTATTTTATCCACAGAATGTGAAGAAGGAAACAGGATGAAACACTCAACCATCTGGTAGATATATTACATGAGTAAGTGAATAGAGTAATATAATTTTTCTCTCTACAGGATGAGAAGAAAGAAACGTACGATGAAGCATTCAACCCTCTGGCAGATACAGATGACGAGTAAGTGAATATAATAAATTAAATACACTTCTTGTGTGTACAGTGACACTTTGTGTTCTTAATTGGCAAGATGTCTTCTGGCTTAGTACTTCATGAATTTCAGGTCGCAATTTCCACTCAGTTAACTGTATACTGTGTGTAACAAAACTCATTGGCATACCTGCCAACCCTTCTGATTTACCCGGAAACTTTCCGTTTTTCAACTTGTCTTCTGATTTTCCAATTTATTTTTACTTCTTCCTATTTTTGACCAATATAACCTCCAGTATGGCCAATAATTTTCCCCTAGGATGAATTCTTATGTGCTTGTGTAATTTACAAAACCTCATTTTTGAGCGTATTTATTTTATGCTTTATTTTGCGAGCGTTTCGTCCTTTGCCTTCGTGTATCATGTTTCCCGCTCACCACAGCAGCGTGTGGGCTTTATACAGCTGGGGGTTTGGGACGGCAATCGTCCTGCAAGCAAGAGAGACTAGTGCGCGCTAACGACTCACTTATTATTATTATTATTATTATTATTATTATTATTATTATTATTATTTATAAATTTCATTTTGCGTATTGACATATTCAAAGTATAGATAAGAAAAGTGTTTTTCCACCAATCAATACACAATTTATTTTAATTAGATTAAACTAGTACCGGTTTCGGCTCTTTAACGGCCATCATCAGCTAGTACATGATTTGTTTCAACCATTAGACAATTCACAAGTTGTTATTGTATTAGACGTCCGGATGTCTAATGGGGGATGGAAATGTATACAGTAGCATGTGATTAAAATATCAGTAGTCAAGGTAAAAAGTTACAATAAGTTAGAACATGAGTATGTAGGACATATTAAAACATATGGGTCATAATATAAAACACCTAAAAAGTTTTAACACATTAAAATTTGGTAAGTATAGGCAGACACTTGTTAAAAAAAAATTTTAGTTCATGTTACATGGGTTCCCTTCTTCTATCTTCTGTGTAGTTCCATTGCTTTTATGTTATATTGATTTTAGCTGTGTATGGTAATCTTCGAGAAATTTCTGAAGCTGGTATGCGTCATATTGATAAGGACCTTATTCCAATTTGTGATGTACTCTGGTAAGTTTTAATATAGTAAACAGCAGGTCTTGAGTTTGAATCAGAAGGTGTTGCCACCAACTACTTCTAATTCAAACTCAAGACCTGCTGTTTACTATATTAAAACTTACCAGAGTACATCACAAATTGGAATAAGGTCCTTATCAATATGACGCATACCAGCTTCAGAAATTTCTTGAAGATTACCATACACAGCTAAAATCAACATAACATAAAAGCAATGGAACTACACAGAAGTTAGAAGAAGGGAACCCATGTAACATGAACTAAAATTTTTTTTAACAAGTGTCTACCTATACTTACCAAATTTTAATGTGTTAAAACTTTTTAAGTGTTTTATATTATGACCCATATGTTTTAATATGTCCTACATACTCATGTTCTAACTTATTGTAACTTTTTACCTTGACTACTGATATTTTAATCACATGTTACTGTATACATTTCCATCCCCCATTAGACATCCGGATGTCTAATACAATAACAACTTGTGAATTGTCTAATGGTTGAAACAAATCATGTACTAGCTGATGATGGCGGTTAAAGAGCCGAAACCAGTACTAGTTTAATCAATTTAAAATAAATTGTGTATTGATTGGTGTAAAAACACTTTTCTTATCTATACAACGACTCACTTAATCGGGATGAAAAAATGAGTTTCTTATTGTGTTGTTCGTACGTTGTTGACATTGTTTCTGTTTGTAGTTTCGTCAGAGTTGTAGGCTACTTGTTTTTTCTTGCGTTTCTATGCTTTCCTCCTCTGTCAACGTCATATGTTAATATTGCATGGGACATAATGAATTGTTTTGTATGTGGAAGTTTTGCGTATTTAAGTGCATAATTTTAATGAGTTGATTGCTTTTAAGGGGGTCGTGTCAGTGCCAGTTTCTGGTATTTTCTCTTCTCGTTACGGCCAAAAAATATAACAAACGTTATCTCCAAGTCATCAGACATATCTATAAATTTCCGTTCATTTTACCGTCTGGTAAAGGAAACTACCATATTTTCTCGCATAATTTACGCCCTTGCATAATTTTCACATCCCAATCTTTTTGGGCCCAAAGTGGAGAAAAAGAAATGTTCACGTATTTGACGCACCCACAACTTCCAACATCCATCATGCAGCTCCGGATACGTTTCGAAATAAAGATGTCAGCTACTCAAGTAGCAGCCTTCCTGTTCCAAATCCGGGCATTCCAAATACAGGCAATGTGTTGTTATTAGCTGGCAGGAAATCCCACTCCACGAGTTCAGTGAGAGAATCAGCCCAGAAGTGACTAGTGACACACTATTCCAGTCTGATACAAATATATTTTGTGTGTGTTCCGGGTAGGGACATTCTGTGATCTCAAAATTGTTTATTAGTCCACAGTATTCGAGTAATACTGCATCATACAAACTCGCGGTGGTCAGTTACGCCGAAACATACGGGATTAGGGCAGCGGGCAGCCAAGTATTCAGTGTCCAAATGCAACGTGCGCTACTGTAGTAACAGAGAAGTGCATTTCAAGCGACTAGGAAATCTCGCAAAGCATTTTGCGGACCAAGAAGCAGTAAGTTTCAGCAAGTAGAGGAGGATCTGCTTAAATATATGATTTTGTTACGCAACGTTAGATAAGCCGTTTGTCACAAAATGCTGTATTTTAAAGAATGAGAAATAGCTGCTGTACTGAGAATCAGTGTCTCGTATTTGAAGGTTAGCCAAGGCTTGATTTTTTATATGAAGAGAAATGGACTTTCTCATCGATGAAGAACAACATTATGCCAAAAAAGTGTTGAATGATTTCCACCATTTTCATCACTTTGTGATTGAGAAGCGTAAAGTGAAGGAATATTTAATCTCCCAAATAGGAACCGCAGGTCAGACTCCAGTCACTTTCCATATGCCACAGAGTCAAACAATCTATACGAAAGGAACCCATCGAGTGTTATCGGACGCGCTACCGGAAGCGAATAAAACGATGTACTGCATTGCTTGCTGTAACAGCTGATGGCAGAAGGCTTGCACCTTACATTGTTCTAAAATGGAAAACAATGCCTAAAGCAAAATTTCCACGAGTGATCCACATTCTTATTCAAGAAAAAGAGTGGATGGTCACTTCACTCGTACAAGATTGGATACAAATGGTTTGGGGTAATCTAGCAGAGTCCCCCCTTCAATGCCTGGCCCTTCTGGTGTTGGACAGTTTCCTTTTTTTTGCCAATATGTCATTGTTATGACATTACATGAATTGTACTTTTATTAGTTCATGTTTATTTCACTTCAGGATGTACTGTCAGCTCATAATGGAAAGTAGTAATGGGTCAGACTAGCTCTTTTGTGGGAGCTAGCTCATTCGCTCCCACTCCTAACTGAGAGTCGTTCAAAAGAGTCGACTCTTGAGAGCGGGTAGGTTGGAACAAGCCCAGGACGTCGGCGCTCTCCGCCTCCAGGTTCGTTCGTTCAATCGTTCTTCCGGTTTAGGGCAGACGGCTCTTTATGACTTCCTGTCGTTCTTCATGACTTCCAGCTGCTCTGTATGATTTCTGGGAACGAACGAGATAGCGCAAATAGTTTACACTTCCCACACCAGATGGCAACACAATGTCCAGTTTAGAATGCTACTCTTGAAATAAAACAAATGACAGCTAATATATGCACCACTGGCAACATTGGCAATTAATCTAACGATAAAGCTTTATATACAGTAACGGAGAAATGTATTAAATATATATAGTATTAATGGATGACATTAATATTACTTTACCTAAGTTCCATTCTTCTTAAAATGATGTCTTTCAAGACTGAATGCACCATAACGAGACATATTTTGATATATTGGCACTACTTACACATTAATAAATAATTGTTTAAAAATGTAATGTGATGTAAGTTGCTATAGTATATACTAAGGCATGAGTTATTTATTCATGAAAACCCAAAAAGGGTTATTTTACATTTTCTAGATTGCTCATGACTTCCGTTTTTATTTATAAGAACAAGATAGTTCACCTTTCGCACAACAGATGGCAACACAATGTCCAGTTTTGAACGCTACTCCTCTGGAAATAAAACAAATGATATATATACACTGCTGACAACATTGGCAATTCTTCCAATATTAAATCTTTATATACAGTAACGAAGAAACGTACCACAAATATACAATGTTAATGGATGACACTTAATATTACTTTGCCTAAGTTCCATTCTTCATAAAATGATGTCTTGGAAGATTGAATGCACCATATGGAACGTATGGTCGAGATATTGGCATTACTTACGTTCGATCCGGCAGTCTATTAAGACGAGTCTCTATTCCTGTTCACGTAGTTTACATTTCACTAAATAGATGTCATCAGAATATCCTTTATCGACTGGAGCTACAGAATTCAGAAAGGTTTTCGCTCGCGTTGGAACAACAGATTCTTTCATTCAATAATGCAGCGTAGGAAACAACTGATTAAATGTGATCACAAATGCGATCAGCGCAAATGAACATGTCGCCATGTATAAAATCTCTTAGTACGGTACGCACAGTATTTTTTCCTTTTTTCGCGTACAGTATGTTACACTCTCTTCTGTGTTTTTTTCAAGAACGATTACACAGTAGGAGACGTATATGTTCGATATATTAGCACTCCTTACACGATTACACTATTTCTTCTTCTACCACTTCTCCCACACTTGTGGGGTCACGGCTGCAAACTGTTTCGCACATGTGGATTTGGCCCTGTTTTATAATAAATACTGCTGATATCCTTATTGAACCTTGCATCTTGCATTATTTCACTTCCCATATATTTGAAGTAATCAACAACCTGATGGTTTTATTCCCTGACACTAATGATACTTTCTCTTTGTCCTCTTGTCATCACGACTGTTTTGTTCTTCTGCACACTGATTTTTGAACCATATATCTCAATTTTGTCATTTAAAGCCTCTAGTTGGATTTGCAGTTCAGTGCTGTTGGCTCCCCAGATCACTATACATCATCTGCAAATAACAATTTTTGATCTCCACTCCGCATCTTGCCTTTGTTCCCTTTAGAAATTTATCCATAGTCGTTATAAACATAAGTGGAGACAATACACTTCCCTGTCGTTTTCAGTGTGTCACAGTAAATAATAACAGGTCTGAGTGACTTAACAAACCTCTCGGCATCCCCCAACGGTCTGTACTTGGAACATTACTATTTGCAATTTATGTATACTATGCTGCCAAATCGATTATACACTGCAAGTATCATCTTTAATGCTGATGATCTGTAGATTTACAGCCACACAAGAACAGATAATATTCACACGTCAACACAGATTTAAGTCTTATAAATAATTATGCATTGAGTAACAATCTCAAAATTAATCCTCTTAAAATGCAAGCAATAATCATTGCCACTTCGAAAAACTTACTTGGCATAAAACAATACGATATTCCTCCTGTACCACTAAACCATAGCATTATTGCATATTGTGAAACATTTATGAATCTTGGTGTGGTTAGAAGCAAAACATTAAACTGGTCACAACATGTGACAAATGTGTGCAAAAGGATATAGCAAAGCCTGCATCCCCTGAGGTTGTTTAAAAATATATTTCCGTTGTGTCTGAAAATAAAGCTCGTTCACTCACTTTTGTTTTCAGTACTCAAATACAGTGATACAGTTTTTATTGATATCTGTAATGAGCAAGACATGAGACTGCAAAATGCCCAAAATGCATGTATCAGTCACGCATTCGACATATGTCCATATGCCCACGTATACCCTACTATAGAGAGTTATCTTGATTATGAATGAATGACAGATGCAGAATCCATGTGACTGCTCTGGTGTATCACTTGCTTTCTGAAAACACTCTTCCTTCCCTATCCAGCAGATTTTGCTACTTTAGTTCACTACACCTGTTCAATACCCAGTCAGGCTACATGTTTGAAACTTCTGTGCATCAAAACACAACCTACAACAGATCGTTCACGATCACCACCACAAGCTGGTGGAATGAAATCCCTATTGATATCAGGGATGCTAAATCTAAGACAAAGTTTAATACACTCTGCCAGCGTCATCTTATAGCGCTTCCAAGCTTTCTTGAGTGTTAATGGATTGCACAAATGAATGGGAGTGAATATGGTTGTTTATTGTAGTGTGTTGCTGATAATAATTTATACTTCAGTTGGTTTAGTTTGCACTTTAGGTTGTAAAGATTTAATCTGTTTAAATTTGGCCATTTCAGTTTTTATACTGTTAGTATATATTAAAATGATAATTGTTTAAATTCTTACATAGTAAAAATTCTATTGTAAATTAGTACTCATTTATATACATGAAGTGGTTAAGTGTAAGAAAGGGCCAGGAGCCCTGACTTTGCCACAGTAAAGTCGCTTTAATAATAACAACTATAAGTAGCACATTAATGATGGGAAACACAGAAGAACAGAATGTATCAGCATAGCACAGGAAATGTTCACTTAGCATTGATACATGAATCAGCCCACCATCAGCACCTCTTGATTCAGTGTGACGGCCAAGTGAACCCAGTTCCAAGAATATGTCTTCTGTCAAAAAATGGTTCGAGGGGGTATACCAGGGTATCCAATCCGTTAAGGCAGCTAGTGATAAGACAATGACAAATACAAAGGATCAATCTGCAGGAAGTCAATCAATATTCAACCTTACTTTCACCCACCAATAAGAAAAAACCTATAAGTATTGATTTTTAAACACACAAAATTGGCTACATGGCTGTGGGGCCCACACGAGTGTCTCCAGAATGCCTGAAAATTATAGGAAGCACAAAATTATTTTGAGCTTATGCATTTATAAAGAAAGGCATCACATCATAAAAGCACATGTCTAACACACCACACTAAGTGACAGAAAATAAAAAGGCACCGCCTTGAATTTGAACACCTGCTCACGTTCATGGATTTTGCGATTGTCTGTGATAATTTTGCACTATTGTGAAACTTGCATCCTCATACTGCGTAGACATTGATTGTCAATCTCCTGGAGGAATAAGTATTTAGTATCTGTTAAGAAGTGCATTGATTTTCTGATATTGAATGCAATCAACAAATGGATATCATGATATTAAATCAAGAAACTCTTGATTAATACCTCATTGGTGCTACTCGAAAACCAAACACAATAAGTTAATATACCCTAAATTCAATGGTCACTGCAGATTTCTTTTGCATAAAATCATAACAGTGTTGCCCATGTGTAGCTGGTTTCATAAATGGCCATAACTTGAAAATGTAGCTTACTTTTTTACTCACCCTCGTATATAGAAGGTAGAGTAATACTTCCTTGAGGAATTCCCCTGTTAATGATTACAGTATCAGATAATGCTTCACCTACTCTAATTCTCTGAGTTCTATTTTCTAGAAATATAGCTACTCATTCAGTTGCTCTTTTGTCTAGTTGTAGTAGTATCTTTATTACTTTTCTCCAATTGATCTGTTAAATGAGAAAAAATAACAATGTCCAGCCTATAAGCCAGAATAAATTAAGTAAAAATGAACAGCATACACTGTCGTATGGCCCATGATCAACTCCTTATCGGGGATATGATGGGCATGGCAATATGGCAACAGGATAAAAAACAATAAAATGGAGCAAAATAAAAAAAAAGAACATCAGCAAGCAGCACATGTAGTTTAAAAAACCTTGATATCTCTTCCGGCTGGGCTCCAACGTAGCATATTACAGACCACAGACTGACCTCACTGCTGACCTACTCATTTTGCAAACCCAGCTTTAGCATTATGTCACCTCTCATGTTGATGTGCCAGAATCTCCTCACTTAGCATTTTAATATGAACTATTTCCTAATTACCAAATGCCATTACCTGACTACCTCACCAAAATAATCTTTTCTCATTCCAACCTTTAATTCCTCATAGCATTCATCACCCAAAATTACCTTCACACTTTCCTTACATGTCAATCGACCTATTATAATTACAAATCCAAACAAACTCCGCATTTTCAAATTCTCATCCATCTCCTCAAATAATCAGTCTTCCAATTGTCTTAACTACAATTACGAGAGCGACTTTACGTACCACCACATCTGCCTCTTAATCATCATCACTCTTACCTTCACTTGTAATTCAAATATGCTCACAATCAAATACCACACATAAATTCTGCCATCACGTGTAATCACTCTTAGCGAACTTCACTCAAAAATTACCATCAAAATTTCCAATCTCGTATCCATCCAAATCAAACTCTTATCCTTCAACAAATCACTCTTTTAAATTACCTTAATTATACTCAATTCAGTAATCATTTCAATTACAGTACACTCGATCCTAACTCAGATGTGGCCACAATCAAACTCCACATTAAATTCACTAATCATTACAAATTCTCGATCCTCCCATGCCACCAACTCATCATCACATATACTTTACCATCCAAATCAATTCCAAGTTACCTTAGTTACATTCAAATCACTAAACATTTCAGTAAATATATTCACAATCTAACTCCACACTTTCCAATCTCCTACCACCAACTCAGCCTCTTATTCATAATCTCTCTTATATTCACCATTCCTTTCAACTATCCTTAACAGGCACACTCTACCCTTTATCATCATTCTTTTTTTTGCTAGCTGCTTTACATCACACCAACACAGATAAGTCTTATGGTAACGATGGGACAAGGAAGGGGTAGAAGTGGGAAGGAAGCAGCCGTGGCCTTAATTAAGGTAGAGCCCCAGCATTTGCCTGGTGTGAAAATGGGAAACCATGGCAAACCATCTTCAGGGCTGCCGACAGTGGGGTTCGAACCTACTATCTCCCGAATACTGGATACTGGCCACACTTAAGCGACTGCAGCTATCGATATCATCATTCTTACCATACCACCACATCTGCCTCTTAATCATAATCACTCAAAAATTACCATCATACTTTCCAATCATCTATCCATCCAATTCAGGCTCTTATCCTTCAAATAATCACTCTTCCAAATTACCTTAGTTACACTCAAATATAGCCACAATCAAACTCCACATTAAATTCACTTATCATTACAACTTCAAGACCCTCCCATGCCACCAACTCATCCTTTCTCTCAAATCAGTAAACATTTCAATAAATATAATCACAATCTAACTCCACAATAAATTCACTAGTCATTACAAGTTCTCATCCCTCTCATGCCACCACTCAATTCACTAAACATTTCAAAAGCAGTCCACTTTACTTACTTACTTACTTACTTACTACTACTACTACTACTACTACTACTACTACTACTACTACTTGTCTTTAGACTTCCTGTCACTATGCCTTCATCAGTTTTACCCTTCTTACCCTATAGTTCCTTTAAGCTCAAGCTTCTCCCTTTAGCCAAGGCACCTTTTACTTCTGCTACTTCCCTCAAACCATTATTATCACTTAGTTTTGTGATCACTTGCCATTTCTTGTACTTCCCCTCCCACCATCACTTCCTGTATCCTCATTTCTTCTCTCACACAGTCCTTCGCCCTCAGCTCATTTGCTGCTTCCCTGACTCCTCCTAAGACAGCTTTGACGATATTACTTCTGTTCAGTGCTCCTTTCTTGCTAATATGCACATCCTCACCTGCCCTACTGATTTCTTCTTGCTTTAAACTCCCTTCCAATGCTTTCAGTTTTGTCACTGTCCAATGTCAAGTCCAATTCCTATAGCTCATCACCAGTATCTGGCCCCTAATATATGCCTTCAACCCCTGCATTTTGGCTCTCACTAAATGTTTCTTCAAAATTATGAAATTCATATTCTCCTCTGTTCCCAAATACCCTTAATCCCAATTTTTTCACTCTGTATATTACCAGCATTCCTTCTCAATATATCTGCTATCAATGAAGATAGCAGCGACACTTTTATGGGTCTGCGCTTTCTCACTTTACCCACCCTCTCCACACTATCTATATCGACCTCACTAAATTTTCATTTTCTTTTGAATGACATCTGCCACTTTATAAATGATGTCCACTTTAGCTTCTGTCTTTTCTTCCTCCACCTCTGAAATAAATATGAATTTCTTCTCATGGTCCCGACTGCAGGCTGCAATTTCTTTCTTCTAATTTACCACCTCCTCTTCCATATTATTTTATTTTCTCCCTTAGTGACACAATTTCTCTCTCACTGTCTTCCATCTGTGCCTTAGTATCTTTCATGTATTCCTGGATCCACTGCCTTGTCTTTTCATGCTTCTTGACTTGCTCCCGTAGCATCTTTTTTAACTGATCAAACGGGCATAACTCTTCCACTACTTCCTTTACCACCTTCCTTAAAACTTCTATGTCTTCCCATCTCATGTTGCTACTACTCCGTGGACCTGGATTTACCTCCACTCCAATAACTAGTAGCACAGTGACCACCACTGCAACTAACAGCATCTCCTCCTTCACTCCCATCTATAGCTTATCTTCATTTTTGTTATTCCATTCTTCATTCTTCCCTGCCACCTCCCAATAGTGACCCTGTACTGCTCTATACTGATCATCTTGTGAGCTTCTTCCTCACACTCCAATTGATCCGTCCGCTCCCCCACTGCTCCACTCCACTCAACTGCCACACACCACATGATACATCTGTTCTCTTTGCTTGCTTAACCCTTTCAGACCGAGTACACACAATTGTGCGGGTTCGTATTTTAGTTATCCCTGACCGTATTTGATGTTTTTTCGGCGCTACACCGGACTGCAGTGATTGTGCAGGACACGTGGCGTGTATTTCAATTGAGTTTAGTATGCGCTTGACCGCCAGGGCGAAGGAAGAAGAGTTTAAAAAGCACAGTTGATCGGCGAGATGGCAGGAAGCAGTAGTGCCGAAAGTAAGTATTTATTTACTGCGTTTATATTAATCTAGAAGCTTTACTGAATACCGGAATATATTCAATGAAGTGTGTACATTGGTTAGTGAACGTAAATTTTGAAGCTACACCATCGTACGTGATACAACGAGGTTTTGAATTTTGATACGCACAATTGTGTGGGTCCTGTTTTTCGGATGTTAGTTTTTATTTTGTAAAATAAGCTATTAATATGTGTATTGAGGAGCATTTTAGTCAGTTCTTGACGTACAAACAACAATTCACAGCTCCAGTTTTCTTTCAGGTCTGAAAGGGTTAAGCTGGACTGCCTTTTGTCTAATCCATTCACAGGAATTTGGTGAATGTTTACATGGAGAGAATGGGAACACCTAGCCTTTACCCACCTTCAGAAATGGTCTGGTCTTAGAAATGCCTCCTTAAACCAATTTACCATAATAATGTTAACCTTCCTATAGTGCATTTGGAACCATGCATATTTCAGCCCATTCTTAGTACCAATTTTTTTAGTTATAAGGTGGATGTCCTTAACATAACCCTCCTCACCATGGACACATGGACATTTTCTTGGCAGAATTTTAAAAAAGGTTATATTGAATCAGGATAATAAGCATAATTGATGCCTATATTTATTTTCTTAAGTGCCAAGCAGATTCCCTGTGCTTGTTAACGTGCTACAGCTATGCAGCCAAGCTATAAATTTGGATGTGGTTTTGGACAACATATTTGCTTATTTTGAGAATAGTTTTCTGTGAATTCTCATTTTTTGCAGATAATTTTTAGGTAGTTCCAATTCTTTGGACCTCCTTATCCAATTTCATTCACTATTATTCATTTAAAATTCATTAGCTCTTCAGCTGGGGTTGGCATCAGGAGTGACAAAATCATGCAAAATAAATTTACTATTTCCCCTCATCTTGAACAAAAATGAAGAAGTGGTACTAAGGTGGTTAGAAAAACTGCAGGTATCTGAACTGGATTCTGTTTTCTATTGCTCCTGAAAAATATTATTATTTGTGTTTCAGTGTGGAACACCCTGCAGAAGTGACTGAAGGAATGTTACATTCGTGTGTCCATTGCTGCAAGGCATTCCAAAAGAAAAGTGCTTTGACCCGCCATTTGTTGAGGCACACTGAAGAGAAGCTTCATATTTGTACAATATGTAATCGTAAGTTTGCTCTGAAAGATAATCTTAAGAAACACCTGGTAACTCACTCAGATACAACGCCGTTCATGTGCTCAGTTTGTGGAAAGGCGTTTAAAAGGTACAAGAACTTGAAGACCCATTATTATACACACGCTGAGGGCCGGCCTTTTAAATGTTCAATTTGTGGACGTGCCTATAAAAGCGCCGTAGATCTCAGACGACACAACACTGTACACAGTGATATTAAACCATTCTCCTGTTCAATATGTGGAAATTCCTTCAGAAGATCTTCTGATATGAGACGGCATCAGAAGACTCATGATGAAACCAAATGTTACTCTTGTTCGATTTGTGGAAGTTCTTTCAAGTTTGCTGCAAATCTAAAGAGACACCAGTATGTACATACCAAAAAAAGGCCGTTTTCCTGTTCAGTATGTGGTTATAGTTTTAAAAATGAGAGAGACTTGAAGATGCACAAGACCACACACAGTGATGTTAGACAATTTAAATGTTCAATGTGTGGAAATTCTTTTAGAAGGCCATCCGATCTTATCAGACACAAGAAGAACACACACTCTGAACGGTCTTTTTCTTGTTCGATTTGTGAAAAAGAATTTAAGAATGACCGTACATACAAAGCTCATATTGTGACCCATACTAGTTAGATATTGTATCATTATAGTACTTGATTCAATGTGGGTACAGTTTTGTCTAATATTACTTGTTTGGTGGTTGTAGTACCTTTATCCTGTAGCACGTGGAGCAAGGCATCTAGAAATCAGATTTATTTTCCAAAAAATTACAATACATACTGCATGATGGTTTGTACAATACTGGTACAGGAGAACTATGTCAGCCAGCTTGGCTCGTATTGGCTGCTAGTGAAGAGCAGTAAGCGAAGTTCATGTAGTTCAATTTGTGGGACATAGCAGAGCATTTTCTTTGTTATATTATAGTTTGATCACTGAAACCCAGTGTATGTTATTACTACTACTTGTTTTTTAATCTGTCAGGAACATGCAGATTGAACTTCATGCAGTATTTGAACAACAAGGAAAAAAAGCCGTACTTGCTATGCAAGACAAATGTTTCAGTTTTCACATGCATCCCACTGATAATATTGTTACTCCCATTGTTAAAATGGAATGTCTCATGTTACAGTTGCCAAATTGAAATATAAAGCTAGATGATGCCTTGCTTATGGTGAAATTGTTGGACATGTTATTGGTTCAATATGAGGGATTATGCAAGGCCTTTTGTGCAGTGAAATCAAGCATTTACTCTCGGCACAGAAAGTATGTGCGGTCGAGTTGAAATGCTAATAAAATTTGAACCACTCCACCAATCTTAAATGCAATCACATCTTCGTAAATCTTGTTTTATTCTGCATTCTTTGGTGGTATGTTTTGTGTACTTTTATTATGTTTCTTGTAAAAGTTATATTAGGCGGAATGAAAAAATGATTTATTATCTTGCCTGTTTTTTGTAAACAAATGTTTAGAACCATTATATTAAAACACACTGTCTGATATTCATGAAATTTAGATGGATTATGGAATGGAATATTATAAACATATTTATGAAGTTTACAAACTTTGGCAAACAAGTTGTGATTGTTTTTGTAAAAGGCTGCCTGTTTGATATTGGGTGGCCTTCCAAAACTGAGATTGACTTCATCAGAAAGGTCTGAAGTTTTAATTTCAAATCGTTGTGTACCAAAAACGCAGAATAATTTCTGTATTTTATACTTTTTCTTATTTGAAAGCTAGCAATTGGCGCTCCGGCGTAAAATCAGCTTGCTTTCACCAGGGATAGTACAACTAACAGATAAGGCCAGTTGGCGCAAGCCTGAATGTGTTCGCTTATATTCTGGCACTCACGTGTTACATTAGTGAAAGTTTCTAATTGACTTGTCACATATTTACATATTCCGACCTCCAATGGCAGCTTTAAAAATGTTTTAATTTTATTTTCATAGTTTTTTTATTTTTACATTTTGTAGATTTAGAATATTATGTACAATGTATATACAGTACTGTGTAATTGTTACTATTTACAATGTTAGCATATGTTTCCATAAGTCATTTATTCATCTACATCTGATATACCATGACTGAAGAGGAAATTATCATCGTCAGTTTTGGAACCCGAGTCCCAAGATCAATAATTAGAGGCTGTATCGTGAACGTATTTTCTGGGAGATGATCTTTCCCCCAATATTAATTCTCCATTATCTATACTTGCATTACACACTTTTTCAAAAATGTACATGGCATGGAATGTAAAGTTTTCTCACACAGATCTCTGATTACATTTCACGGTTCCCTTCTTGTGCATTTGCCATATTAACACTTGCTATTTTACTTTTCACATAAGCCCAAATGAGTTCTATGGCATTTAACTTGCAATGTGAGACAGGCAACCAAACCAATTCAACAACTTGTAGCAATTCTTTCATGACTTGGGCAAGTCATTAGTGGAATTCCAAAATAATGCTTAGTGTGATCAATCAGGGCTGCTTTTGTTACTATATTGAAGTTAAAGATATCGGGAGGCAGAGAAATGTTCCATTTCTCTATTCAGGATATAATATTAGTCTTCAGCCAAGCCACCACTGGGTTTTTTGTATACAGGTCAAGCATCGTACGGTCAGGTGCCTGATTAATCACAATAGCCGATTTTGGTGGGAATTTCACTAAAATCGTGTGAAAACATTCCTCAAAATGACGAGAATTCATCCCCTTGTGATAGTCTCCAGTCCATTTCTTTCCTACAAAGCAGAGTTCCGCCCTTCCAAAAAGCTGTCTTCACTACCTATATGTAGTGTAATTACACGTTTTCTGGCACCAGATGGGGTTCTAAACCCCCTTCCCCATCCAAAAACCTGTAAATGACCACAATAGTGGTCATAGTTTGAGGAATTACAACTCAACTCTGCAATTATGTTTTCTTACCAGGCATGCTTAACTATGTGATTTTGACTGCACCAAGCCTTTTCTGTGTGATGCACTTTATACCAACTATTTCCGAGTTGTAGTATTTTTCTTAAAAACGCATGCCTCGAAGCAGCAACAGAAACTGATTCCTTAAGGACAGCCTTTTTGTTTCATTTTTAAACCTAAAACCCATGCTTTTAATGAGTTGACAAAGCTTTGTACATTAAATAATTGGGAAGTCTGCCATAATTTTTTTTTCAAGTTTACTCTTTAATTTTGTAATAGTTGGAACCAGTTTCACCAGAAAGAACTCTTGAATAGACCTGCAAAATACTCCAATAATGAATTGATCCTCCTGAATACTTGGCCGTCCGCTCAATAGCTTCTTCCTCTTAGATGTGGTCGATAAATTAGCATAATTTTTCGTATTTTCAGCTTTAACTTTCTGCACTGATCAGAGTGAAATACCAAGGCAATCTGCCACTCGTTGGCACACTGTTTATTGGTTTCACATAGCCTTTCTTCTTCTAGTATGAAAAAGCAAATTGCACTTACAATCAAATCATACATGTCACTTTTCGTAAAACATGAACTCAGAGACATTTTTAACTCTGTCTTAACTGAGCAATACAGACAGTGATGCTGAAAGTCCAGATGACTGCAAAAAACTACACCACAGGTAAGTCTGGAAATACCATCATTCTCCTGCTTGTAATCTTATCATGAAAGGGAGCGCACATAGCGGGGTTTGCTCAAGCTGCTTGACATGCCTGAGTGCATATTCCTCTCTCGCTTTCAAATAAAAATCAGTATAAAATACAGAAATCATTGTACGTGTCCAGTACACAATGATTTGAAACAAAAAACTTCAGACCTTTCTGATGAACTCGATCTCGATTTTGGAAGACCACCCAGTATCAAATGGACAGCCTTTTACAAAAACAATAACAACTTGTTTGCCAAAGTGTGTAGAGTAATTAAACTTCATGAATGTATTAATAATGGTGCGTTCCATAATCCTTCTAACTTTCATGAAAATCGGTCAGTACATTTTCATATAATGGTACTACAAATTTGTTGTTTACAAAAAACAGGCCAGGAAACAGGTACTTTTTGCATTCCACCTAATATAATGTTCACAAGAAACATAACAAAAATATGCAAATACCACCAAAGAATGCAGAATAAAACCAGCTCTACGAAGGCAGGATTTTATTTTAGATTGGTGGACTGTTTCATATTTTATTAGTGTTTAAACTCGACCGCACATACTTTCTGCGCCAACAGTAGACAAAGTGTCAGTTCGAGAGCAGAACATCAGCAATCAAAGGGGATGCACCGAGATAATGTAGATAATATCAAAGCTAATAATTTTAAATGTGGTGAATTAGGTCATATTAAATCTGTGTGTCAGTCTTCAAATCAGAATAGGACTAAGGCATTCAGAACAATGAATAAATGAAAATGTGTTCCCAACTGAGATTTTAAATACAGAATGTGACAGTAAATTTTTAATAGTAGATTCAAAGGCAACAGCTCAGAATTTATTCTTGTATTTATGATCCAAATAATACTTTGGTGACAAATATTCTGTGAATGCAACGGGAAGGGATACAATTTCATTAAAATCGAGGCAGCCGATGATGGACAGAGGTTATTGAGTAGAGAGTAGAAAGTCCTTTACCTTCCAGATGCTACAAGGAATCTCTTTTCTGTCACATCAGCTTGTAATAAGAAACTGTATTTCACATCTAACAATCCTTGTAAATTTCTGAATGGAAAGGGCATTACAGTGGGTGGTGTTCATTGTGGCAGTTATAAAAAAAACTGACTTGCATTAATGAATGCATAGTTATGCATGTCAACAAAGTGAATCTCGTTTTGGAACAAACTTTACAAACCTGGATTTGAAAGTTAGGGCACAAGAAAGCAACAAATATTTGAACATTTTAATAAAGCTTATAATAATGACTAACCATAGAATCATAAACTTTCCTATCCCAGATTATGCACCCCTGTAGTTTCTGTGGGAATTTCTAGACGCTAATGAACTGTGCTTTCTCCCCCCATATATTCTTCCCCAGCTATCAACTATCAGTGCTGACCTTGGTTTCAATCATAAAGGTCCAGTTTATCGAACTCAATAGCTGCAGTCGCTTAAGTGCGGCCAGTATCCAGTAATCAGGAGATGGTGGGTTCGAACCCCACTGTTGGCAGCCCTGAAGATGGTTTTCTGTGGTTTCCTATTTTCATACCAGGCAAATACTGGGGCTGTACCTTAATTAAGGCCATGGCTGCTTCCTTCCCATTCCTAGGCCTTTCCTGTCCCATCGTCACCATAAGACATATCTGTGCCGGTGCGACGTAAAGCAAAATAGCAAAAAAAAAATAATCCAGGTTTTTGCTCGCTGCGGTATGGCCATCTGAGAGACAAAAGTTTATGATTTGTGAAAGTATTCATGATTTGTACATAACTGTAAATAGTGTGAATATTTGGTTCATTACACTAATGTTTTTGTACATAATACGTAAGTTTAATAGGATACTGAATGAAAAATCTAACGCTAGACAGAGAATAACTCTTCAGGAGACATTAGTGGTAAAGAAAGTGATTTAAGTGAAGTTGAAGGTGGTGTAGAAGAATCATTGCATAGGTCAGACAGTGATGCTGGCCCTACCTTAATGCTCAACTGCTGAGAAGCAACCAATCAGCATGTGAAGTACTTCGAACTTCATCTCAGGACGCACATCAGACGAGTAATAGTAATTAGCATTTGAAATCTGACAGTGATAACGATAATGATAGAAACAACGGTAGCCACCCAAATATAATTGTTCCAAGGAAAACGATTCTCAGAAAATGAGATGGTTATAAGTGGTCTGCAAAAAAGCCACAAAGGGCTGGAAGCCGAACACCAGATTGAAATATTATTTATGAGACAAAGGCCAGTAAATGATAGAGCAAAAGTGGAAAGTCCATTAGATGCTTTCATTTAAGATTTTCTGATGATATGCTAACAAAAATAGTTACACCAATGTTGAAATCACTGATAAAAATAAAACAATACAGAAATATAACCTCAACCAATCGCACAACTAATTTTGTTGAAATGAAATCTCTCATGGGTCTGTTAATACTGTCAACTGCTCAGAAAAGTAACCATGTAAACTCTAAAGAACTCTAGTTTCAGTTTCAGTGGATCAGTGACCGTTTTGACTTTGTGATAAACAGTCTTAGATTTGAACATGATAAGTTTGCACCTATACATGAGCTTTGGGATCAGTTTGTTTCAGTCTGCACTCGTAAATTTATTCCAGGAGGGTTCTTGACAGTCGATGAACAGCTGATTGCATTTCGAGGCCGCTGTCCATTTTGCATGTATATGCCCAAAAAGCCCAATAAATATGGGATGAAATCATTTTGTTATGTGATGTTAAAACGAAGTACATGCTCAATGCGATCTCATACCTTGGTAAAGGTACTAATCCAACAAACCTCCTTTTGGCCATGTATTTCATGAATGAAATTACCCAGCCAATACATGGAACAGAAATATTACCACCAACAAATGCTCACCTCAGTTCGTCTGGACGATTCTGTGCATTGTGACCATAACCTGACAATCATTGGAACAATTAGAAAAGACAGCCACAGATACCACCTGAGATGAAAACAGTTAAAGGTAGAAAGTTTGGGTCCTCCATGTTTTGTTATGATGGCATAAAAACAATGGTATCCCATAAAGGAAAACCAAACAAGAATGTAGTCCTCCTTTCTACATGCCATGACGTAGGAACAATAGCAGCCATTGGGAAACCAGATATGGCGGAAGACTGCAATGGGACTAAAGGTGTCATGGACACTTTCGATGAAATGTCAGCAATGGTGCCCTCTTTGAGAAAAACGAGAAGATGGCCAGTGTGTATCTTTTATAGTATGATTAACACGTTGGGTGCCACGTGCTGCCATATGGCGTCACGACGGTCTTCAAATTTGAGATGGCGTGACGCCATATGGCGGCACACCAATCTTGAAATCTGAGTTGGCGTGACGCCATATGGCAGCACAGTAGAGTTTCAGGCGATGGGCCGTAGATAATCAGCTGTGACATCTATGCGCGTAAAATTGGTACTACTTAAAGAGCGAACTTCAGGGTCTATTCCAGCTATGTATTTTTACTGTGTGCCACCATGTGGCGCCACAGTATTCTTCCGAAGTCACTGACTGGCCAGTGGTCATTGTCACAGGTGAAAGCGCGCCAGGCATTGTTTACTCCTCGTTTACGTACGTAATATCACTCAGTTTGTATAGTTGTGCAAAAATATAAAAAAATGGAAGATATTGGTAATAATCTTAGTAGAAATGGTAAGCGACTTGCAAAGAAGAGAATTAGTGAAGTGGATATTTGTGAATTACTGATGGATTCTGATGGAGAGGAAGATGTAAGTGTTGATGGCAGTGACAGTGACAGCATGACGGATCTATGGAGTGATGCGGAAGACGATGGCGATACTGATAGTGATATTATAGGTGGCGACGGTGCAGGTAATGGTGTAGACAATCATGTGAACAATGATGCCTGGGGTCCTTGTGTAGGGGCACAGAAAGATATTCCATTTACAAGCCAGGAGCATATAAATCTTCAAATTGATACTTTTACAGCCACACCATATGAGTTTTACCGACTGTTCCTAACAGACGAAGTTCTTGATTTGATGGTACTACAAACTAATACCAATGCAAATCAAACACTAGCCTCTATGCCTATTAAGCGGTCTAGTCGTTTGAAGGAGTGGGTAGATACTACAAAGGAGGAAATGAAAGTTTTTATAGGTTTGAGATTGTGGATGGGTCTTGTAAGAATGCCTTCATTATCAAATTACTGGAGCCAGTTTTCTGTATATGGAAATAGTGTAGCTGGTAAGGCAATGTCAAGAAATCATTTTCAGTTACTACTTCGATTCTGGCACTTTGGTCCCAACGATGCTTCAGCTGGAAAGTTGCACAAGATTCAGCCACTGTTAGATATAATGCAACCGGGCGAGTTGGCCGTGCGTGTAGAGGCGCGCGGCTGTGAGCTTGCATCCGGGAGATAGTAGGTTCGAATCCCACTATCGGCAGCCCTGAAAATGGTTTTCCGTGGTTTCCCATTTTCGCACCAGGCAAATGCTGGGGCTGTACCTTAAATAAGGCCACGGCCGCTTTCTTCCAACTCCTAGGCCTTTCCTATCCCATCGTCGCCATAAGACCTATCTGTGTCGGTGCGACGTAAAGCCCCTAGCAAAAAAAAAAAAGATATAATGCATATGAACTTCAAGAGTGTCAAAACTCCAGGTGAAAACCTCGTAGTTGATGAATCAATGGTTCCGTGGCGGGGTCGTTTATCATTCCAGCAATTTATGCCTGGTAAGACACACAGGTACGGTGTTAAACAATTTAAGCTGTGCGACGACACGGGCTACACCTACAAAACTAAAGTATACGCTGGTAAAGGTACCTTGAATGCTCAGAATACACTGAGCATGGCTACTCAAGTTGTAATGCAACTTATGGACCCTTATCTGGACAGTGGCCGCTTTCTCTGCACTGACAATTATTACTCATCAATTGAGTTAGCTGAGGCGCTACTGCATCGTAAGTCACATTTTATTGGCACACTTAGGAAAAATCGAAAAGGTTTACCAAAGGATGTTGTAAATGCAAAGCTAAAGAAGGGAGAACTCATTGCAATGGAGAATGGAAATGGATTGACAGTGATGAAGTGGAGAGATCAGAGGGACGTGCTGATTATGTCAACGAAATGTTCTAATGAAGTAATTGCTACGGGCAAAAAGAAGAGGAAACACAAAGATGTGGTTAAACCAAAAATGGTAATAACGTACAATAAGATGAAAGGAGGAATAGATATTGCAGACACACTTTCTTCGTATCACACTGCAATGAGGAAAACCATCCGATGGTACCACAAAGTTGCAGATGACATTCTTTTTGGTACTGCCGTTGTAAATGCACTGCTTCTGTACAATAAGACGCGGGTTACTGGACATCGGAAAATGTCTCTTGCGGAGTTTCGAAGGAACGTGGTCAGCACTTTGCTTTGTCTAACTAACGACCCTGTTAGACGTACTCCTAAGAGAGAGAACCACTACCTTGGGGAAGCCAACAAGAGGGAAGGACAGAAATGTACCAGGTAAGTGTTACCAAGTTCAACATTACTGCACTTCCGCAGGATGTCAATCCTAATTATAAAATTATTTTTTATTTCTTCCTTTCAATATTGCAGGAAAGCTCAAGGTCGGTGTCGAAGCTGCTATCAGCAACTATGCAAGGTCATGGGCAGAAAGGCTGCTGCTTCTGCCGCAAAAAGGGTGTCAACTGTCTGCACAACCTGTCCTGACACACCTTTCCTTTGTCTGAAGTGCTTCGAATCATTTCACAACAAAGAGTGACTGAAGGTTAATTGTTGTTTAAAGTTATGCTGCAATGCTTATGCTTATGTTGCAATGCGAGTGTCACTGCCTGCCAATCGTGCCAAGGCTCATATTTTCATTGTTTCAGGTTATCAGAAAACTGTTCACAACAATATGTAATGTAATATAAGTATTTATTTTGCAATTTACTTGGTTTTCATAAATATTGCGTTAATTTGAATTAGCAAATAAATCTCCCGTATTTGAAATTCGTATTGCAAATTTCATTACAAAAAAATTCTGTGACACCATATGGCGTCACGCTATATTTTATCTTTCCTAAAAATTGATGTGACATCATATGGTGTCACATATGACCTTGGTATGGTGAGATAAAGTTTACTTAGTACATCATATAAATACATCCCAAGATTATATAAACAGCCTACAACGTGTACAATTGCTTTGGCACCAGCGGAATACTATTCAAAAACATGCCTGGCACCAGTGGAATAGTGTGATAAAATCGGCTCGGCACTCAACGTGTTAATACGGCACTTATCAATGGAAATATTATTTAATGTGCATATGATGGTTTAAAAAGGCCAAAAACCACTTTCAAGGCAAGAGTTTGCAAAGGATATATCTGGAATGCTCATGGTTCCAAAGCTGCAAGAGAGATTTCAGACACCAACTTTGAGGTGCAGCCTGAAGAGGACCATCGCTGAAATTTTGAAAAAGATGGCATTCCTGAAGAGCCTCAACCAGGTACTGCTGAGGAATAAAAATTTGTGCGTTTTGTCCATCAAAGAAAAGAAGAATGACCCTATTCTTTTGTAAGGCATGTCGAAGGCACATGTGTCTTAATCATCAGGCAAAACAGTGCACTGAGTGTGCCTATTGAAGAAAAACTGACCAGAGAGCATTGTCATCACTACATATGATAGTTCAAGTATAATATTCTGTATTGTGTGTAAAATGTTGGGTTTATGCTTATTAAAGTGCTTTACTTGTTGGTAGTCTGAGAGACAAAAGTTTATGATCAGTGTTACACTGGAGGGACTAAACAAGCAATGATCATAAATTTGTTTTGCAGTCAGTATTCATAAATTACTTAAATTAAATAATAAATATATTTTATTAGAGAAATATGTAGTAACAAAAAGCCATTTACAAATTTGTTAGTGGATAAAATATTATTATGATTATGGTATATAGAAGTTCCAAAGTCTCCAATGAGAGTTTTCAATGGGTTAGCTGAATTCCAGAGAGTAATTTTGATGATTTGCACTGTTGTAGATAGTCTGTGGAGAGGAGAATTTGCATAAGCAGATATTCTAAATTTGTTGTTTTAAAATGTTAAGTTTCTCCTACTGTAGATTTTAGGAACATGAAATTTTATACGGGATTCAGATTTAGCTGTTCTAGCATTTATAATTATTGTTCTGAGGTGGCCAGTATGAATCACTAACCTTCTAATGAATATCTGGTTCCTGATACTGCTTGCATCTTAATGTCAGCAACTTAACCTTCCCTACATCCATCCTTATCGCATGATATCCAATAGTGTCTACCTGCCCTCTCAGGCACCTTAGTCAGTAGATCTTCCTGATTTGTTGAAATGAAGAATGTCATCAGCATATACAAGATAGAATGTACACTTGTCTGAGCCTCAACTATCGAGCTTGGCTTGTATAATACAAATATGAAAAGGAAAGGTTTGCTTCAATCCTACTGCTATCTTGGCCTCTCCTATGCAAATCTCAAAGACAATGCTTAGGATGTTTGTAAATATACTCACTACTGCAAAACCCCAAACCTCTGGCAGAACACCCTGCTAAATGGATGATAGGACTTCATTTGTCAGTGTAGCACATGCTGTCATCAATGACCTTAATAATACTCATCTAGACTCACAGAGCTCGCTGATGCTATGCGGAATATTGAACACTTTCGCGCATCGCCATGTTGTGGGTGCTTCAGCTTCGAATGCATGGCTGGCATTTGGTAATGTTTACAGTCCCTTGCATGTCTGTTAGTGGATCTGGAGTGATAATATATCCTCATATATTTTCAAGGGATGCGGGAGGTTATAACATTACGGTAGTTAAACTGATCGGCAATATTAAAGGCAATTAAGATAAGCCTTACATGTGGAATGGAAAGATATTTACAAGCATGAATTTCTATGCAGCCTTTATTTGTACAGATCACTCTCAGGAGGGATCTGGTATTTCTCTTCACAGGTGAGTAGAAATTGAACCGGTATAAAATAACATTTAATTCCCATAATCGAGAAATAAACACATTATAGGGTGGTTGATTCAGAAAACGCATGGGCATGAAATTTAGAATGTCTAGTCTTTTTCTTGTTTGCCTTTTTCCAATTCATCAGGGATAACTGTTTAGAACTAAACAGCTGTTCTGAAAAAAAATATTTTTCGTACAGACTGTGTACCGGTATTACAAATTTGATAAACCTGGGCCTACAATCCATAAGATACGATTGATAACATTTGATAAAACCCTTTTAATACAAGGTTAAGGTATTGCTTCAAACAATTATCTGAAAAATGATTTATTGGTATCGTATGGTATGTCTTAATTTTTCCATTTCTTTTTTCACATTTGCTTTGTTATAAAACAATACAATTTTTAACATGCTATTCCAGAAATCTGACAATATAAAGTCTAAATAAATCTCATTACAATATTGTCAATCCTAGTCTGCATTAGAAAACTCTAATCAAAGTAACTGTTTAACTATGGCATTAATCTTTTTCAAGTTTTTTTATCTGCCTCTATGGTGTAGTGGTAGCCATGATTAGCTGCCACCCCCAGAGTCCCGAGTTCAATTCCCGGCTCTGCCACGAAATTTGAAAAGTAGTACGAGAGCTGGAACAGGGTTCAGTCAGCCTCAGGAAGTCGACTGAGTAGAAGTGGGTTCGATTCCCCCATCAGGCCGTTGTTCAGCATAGCAGGTGAGGCCGCCTGTGCGAGGTACTGGTTCTCCTCCCCAGTTTCATTCCCCAACCAAAAGTCTCATGCTCCAGGACACTGCACTTGAAGCGGTAGAGGTGGAATCCCTCGCTGAGTCCGAGGGGAAAACCGACCCTGGAGGGTAAACAGATTAAGAAGGAAAGAAAGCAGGTCCTTTACTTTCAACTTAATTTATTTTATTTCTGGTGTAAATCATGGTGGTCATATTAGAGAAAAATTATAATGCACTGTCAATTTGTATTTGTGCTCAGATAATGTTAATTCAGTTTGAGATTATAAAAGCAGTAATATTTAAGAGGAGGTTTTTTTACATAAGCCTAAACTCAAGCTAACCCTAGACATTCATTTCAAGAAATACACAACAGAGGCAGACTATCACCAGTGTAACGAACGTCAGGCAGCATTTACCTAAATCTAAATCGCGCAGAAATTATAATTTAACTAATACTCATCCAATTACGTTATTTTATATCCAGACCAAACCAAACTCCATGGCACAACAGGTCTGAAAGGTCACGGCCTACAAAGTGACCACTGCTCAGCCTGATGGCCTGCAGATTACAAGGTGTCACGTGGTTAGAACGACAAATTCTCTTAGCTGTTACCTCATCATCAAATTGGTCACAATTGTAATCATGTAGGCTGATTGGACCTTGAACCAGCCCTCACATCCAGGTAAAAATCGTTGACCTGACCGGTGATTGAACCTGGGACGTCCATGTAAAATGTAGGCACGCTACCCCTACACTGCGGAGCTGGCATTTCATATTCAGAAAATGATAAAAAATGTGCCTGACTGTTTAAAAAGAATTTCTGCAGTCATGTGCTTTTTAAACAATCTGCTCAGAGAATTGAATGAACTTTGCTGTAATGACATATCAGAGAGGAATGTACCTTTCACAGAAAGATTTTATTTCGCAGGTTTCCTTTTTTGTTGATATATATATATTTTTTTTGCTAGTTGCTTAACGTCGCAGCGACACAGATAGGTCTTATGGCGACGATGGGACAGGGGAGGGCTAGGAGTGGGAAGGAAGCGGCCGTGGCCTTAATTAAGGTACAACCCCGGCATTTTCCTGGTGTGAAAATGGGAAACCACGGAAAACCATTTTCAGAGCTGCCGACATTGGGGTTCGAACCTAGTATCTCCCGAATACTGGATACTGGCCGCACATAAGCGACTGCAGCTATCGAGCTCGGTTTGTTGATATTTAAGATTATTGCTATCGATACAGGAGTTTGTAAATATTTAATGAATTTGCTCTCCAGTCTGTTGAACGACAGGCAATTTTTATCTCACAAAATGTCATTTCATCATATCTTCGTATTTTCATAAAGCTGAAGTGTAGAGCCTGGGTTTCAGTTACATGTGTCTGTTCTGAATGTTCAAACATATCAGTTACAAACATGACCCTTATATTAAAGTGAGCAACATGATCATTTTTAAGGTACCGCTAGGCCTATATACTGCCTTTTCTGTTTTTGTGGACTGAAATTCAAATGTTTGTTTATTTATATACTTTTATTATGGAATTAAAGGTAGATTATTAAAATCAATCAAAGGCATTTATGTTGACAATTGGGCTTCAGTGAGAATTGATGGTAGAATGAGTTCTTGGTTCAGGGTACTTACAGGAGTTAGACAAGGCTGTAATCTTTCACCTTTGCTGTTTGCAGTTTACATGGATCATCTACTGAAAGGTATAAAATGGCAGGGTGGGATTCAGTTAGGTGGAAATGTAGTAAGCAGTTTGGCCTATGCTGACAACTTGGTCTTAATGGCAGATTGTGCCGAAAGCCTGCAGTGTAATATCTTGGAACTTGAAAATAGGCGCAATGAGTATGGTATGAAAATTAGCCTCTCGAAGACTAAATTGATGTCAGTAGGTAAGAAATTCAACAGAATTGAATGTCGGATTGGTGATACAAAGCTAGAACAGGTCGATAATTTCAAGTATTTAGGTTGTGTGTTCTCCCAGGATGGTAATATAGGAAGTGAGATTGAATCAAGGTGTAGTAAAGCTAATGCAGTGAGCTCGCAGTTGTGATCATCAGTATTCTGTAAGAAGGAAGTCAGCTCCCAGACGAAACTATCTTTACATCGGTCTGTTTTCAGACCAACTTTGCTTTTCGGGAGCGAAAGCTGGGTGGACTCAGGATATCTTATTCATAAGTTAGAAGTAACAGACATGAAAGTAGCAAGAATGATTGCTGGTACAAACAGGTGGGAACAATGGCGGGATGGTACTCGGAATGAGGAGATAAAGGCTAATTTAGGAATGAACTCACTGGATGAAGCTGTACGCATAAACCGGCTTTGGTGGTGGGGTCATGTGAGGCGAATGGAGGAGGATAGGTTACCTAGGAGAATAATGGACTCTGTTATGGAGGGTAAGAGAAGTAGAGGGAGACCAAGACGACGATGGTTGGACTTGGTTTCTAACGGTTTAAAGTTAAGAGGTATAGAACTAAATGAGGCCACAATACTAGTTGCAAATCGAGGATTGTGGCGACTTTTAGTAAGTTGTTTGAAAGGAATAACAGTCTATAATGATAATGTATGTATGTATGTTATTTTTGTTAGTAGTGTATCAGTCTCCTTATTCAGTCTGTTTTTCTTATTTTATTTTTCATGTGTGCCAGCTATAGGCTATACGAATGATTTGTGTAGATTGTTCATTTTTATACATAAGTACCTCTTAATGTTACCACAGCTTGATGTTATGTATATGTATTGCATGTGTACACGATAGCCGATGTAGGCTCTCATTAATTTACTACCGTGAGTGTTTTCATATGTGTTTATAAGTTCATCTTTATCTTAAGGCTTTGCCTTGTCACTGCAACCATTGATCTCTTCTCTCTGCATTCTTTTTCATCTCTCCAGAACCTTGGCGTCCCATCATCTGAACTACATCTTCAACGATCTTTTTCCATGGTTCCCCTCTGCTGTTCTTTTCCATCATCTTGCCTTCGAACAAGTTCCTTAGGAAGTCATTATGCTGGAGAATATGACCAAAAAGTGATGTTTTCTTGTTTTTATCATTGTTATTAAACGTCTCTGCATGTTTATTTTTCTAAGCACTGCTTCATTAGTTTTCTTCTCAGTCCAGCTGGTTCTTGTCATCTCCCTCCATAGCCACATTTCCACTGCCTCTAGTCGTTTCACATCCTCCTTCAAGAGAGTCCATCCTTCACAGACATATAGCAACGCACTCCAAATGAATGTTTTGATAAACAATTTCTTTTGTTCAGTATCTAAGGATTTATTAATTAAGAGCTGCTTCTTCTCCTCAAAGGCTTTCTTACACAGCGAAATAATTCTTTTTATTTCCACAGTGCATCTGTAGTCATTGGTAATAACTGTTCCTAAGTAGAAGAACTTGTGCACCTGTTTTATTAAAATATTTCCAATTCTGAGATGTGCCTCGGGCTTCATTTTAGTTTTGTTTACAACCATAACATTAGTTTTATTTATATTAAGTTGGAAATCTTTTACGATGGATGTTAATTTGTTGAGCATGTTCTGCATGTTCTTCTCATTGTCAGCCAGAAGTTCAATATCATCTGCAAATCTAATACAGTGTACAGTTGTTCCATTTATTTTAATGCCAGGTGTTTTTGATTTTAAAATTTTCATGACCTCTTCAATGTACAGATTAAATAGAAATGGTGACAAGGAACACCCCTGTTTTACTCCTTTCCTAATCCTCACCTTGCATACTGTTTCATTACTTTTGATGTTTATTCTTTGATTGATGTAGACGTTTAGTATTGCTTTTCTGTCTTTCTAGTCCAAATGAATATCCTTCATAATTTTGAACATTCTTTTCCACTGAACATTGTCAAAAGCTTTTTCCAGGTCAACAAAAGCTATATATGTATTTCTGTTAAGCTCTAGTCTTCTCTCCAAGATGGTTTTAAGTGCTATAATAGCTTCTCTCTTTCCTACTCCTTTCCTGAACCCAAACTGATCATCATCTTGATTCTGCTCAATTTTCATTTTGATTCTGTTTTTTTAAATGCATGTGAATATTATTGCTGGATGTGAAACAAGGCTTAGTATTCTGTAATTGGAGCATTCTGTTGAATATTCTTTTTTGTGCAGAAGTACTGCTTTGCTTTCTACAAAATCCTCTGGCATATCTCCGTTTTCACAGCAGTACTTGGTGATTTTGAAGAGTTCATTCTTCAGCTTTTTTCCAGAGTTTTTCCACAGTTCAGCAGGCAGTTTGTCTGGTCCAGGAGCCTTTTTCAGGGGAGCACCCACAACATGGTAGTATGCGCATGGACCCATCATCCGCATTCACATGCTTCTGTTCAGCAAGTGGTGTGCGGCCTTGGATATCATCACATGGAAAGTTGTTTCAAACCAGTCTTAAGACCAATATTTAGTGAGAAGTAATCAAAGAATTTGCACAGATATATGGCATTCCACCTCACACAGGTTCTTCTCAACTGTAAAGCCCTGCCCCTTCCCTCCTTGTGTTGACTAAAGCCTCCAAATATTTATATTGTGTCTTTACAGCACTTAAGAAAGAAAGAAAGAACGAAGGTTTTATGGCTCAAATTACTGAACCACTTAATTTCTGGTACACCCTAAAATAAGTGAAAGGAAGAATGGAAAATCCTTGATATTTCCTTTCATGGATGGCCTGAGTCTCGTCCTTGGCTGGTATAATGCAAACATGAAAAGGAAAGTTTTGCTTTACTCCTGTATGTCATTTAACTGTGCTGCTATCTTGGCCTGACCTATGCTGATCTGAAAGACGATGCTTTTGTTGTTTGGAAATATACTTGCTACTTCATGTACTCCAAACCACCGGCAGAATTCCATGCTCAGATGGGAGGTACGACTTCATTTGGCAGTGTAGCACAAGTGCAAACGCATTGTAATTAGCACCTACATTGTCACAGTATGCTGTGTTTTCACGTGAATGTGTATGCGTATGCATAATCACATGTAAAGAAGTGTGGTCAACAGAGGCAGTTACCCGATGTGTGGGCTGCAAACAAAGTGATGTAGTTTGAACAAGGAAGCAGTACAGGAACCACTGACAATTTGACACCTACAGGTCTTCCAAGGGTTATGACTACACTTGATGACACTTTTTATTTCTTCAGGGCCGATGACCTTCAATATTAGGCCCCTTAAAACAACAAGCATCATCATCATGAATTTCTTCATAGGTAATAAATTTCATATTATTTCATAGAAGAGCAATATAATGGAACAAAAGCTAAAGGTTTCCACTTATTCAATTCTATTTATCTTAACGTTAAAAAAGTTACATATATTTAATGAAACTAGATTTGGTCTTGCTAGAGACCATCATCAGTCAAAATCAATAAGAGTTAAGTCCAAACATGAATTATACTGAAAGTTCATAAATAAAGGTAACCCGCGAGTGGTTGCTAGCTGAATTGTAACACGAGTGGTCGCACGTGAGACTTTCTCCCACATTAAACTTCGTTTAAAATAAATATATCTTTCACAATTTTTCGAGGTGTAATAGTGAAATGAAAGACTGAAATGAGACGCAAACTCTGTGTTACACATTTAAGATAACTGAAAAAAAAAATGATTAGCCATGACGACACTAGTGTCAGACCTAAGACGAAACGCCTTAAAAGCTTTACATCTAATATGTTTTTGACATGCTCTATTGGTGAAAAATATCTAATTCCCTCGATGGGAATTTAGAATTTTCCATTCAGAATTGCTAGGGGGGCAATAATTCCATTGTGGAGATTTATCTCCCGTATACGGTTATCATATAGGCTTCTGATAAGCTCACCTGCATACACCCAGCATCAGTTGCGAGTGTCCGACACATTCCACTCTGACGAGTCTAGTGTCAGACCTAAGACGAAACGCTGGTTAATAGAGCAAACGCCTGAAAAGCCTTACATCTAATATGTTTTTGACATGCTCTATTTGTGAAAAATATCTAATTCCTTCCATGGGAATTTAGAATTTTCCATTCGAACTTTCTAACTGTCACAATACAAATGCAAGAATAAAGTACAATAGGTCTTCTCTCTGACATTTGAGTTATCTGAAGTTTGTAACATTGCTCATTACCCAGCATTCTTCCTCGACTAATAATTTTTGAAGACTAATTTATCAGTAACTGCAAATGGAGAATGTTATGCGTGCGACCTAAGTCAAATAATAACGCCTATAGCAGGAAAAACTTTCCTTCTCAAATTCAACATAACACCAGCACCACTGGTTGCACGATGAGAGAACCTCTCACACAGGCTGCACGATCTCATACGAATCTTTGTTCCGTGTAAAGGAGGGAATGCTTACCCTTCAAATGCGGATTGCCTTACTCACGACAGTTGTAAATTCAGCTAGAAGAGGGAACAGTCACCTCCCTTGCATCACTGAGAAGTAAACTCACAATACAAAATAATGTGAGAGAAAATCTCATATTCTGACCACTCACAGGTTAAGGTAAGACATGAATGTAGATAAAATTTATGAATTTGTGATTTTGACATCCATAAACAGTCTTCTTTAATTTAACCCAGGTAAGTTCAAAAGGTTTCACATTCAGGTAAAAAGCAACTTTGTGATTACAAAGGAAGTCGTTAATAAGACCCACACATTATCGTACATTTAAGCCAATCCTGCTATTTCCACTATGACTTGGTATATGTCATCTATGTCTGGTGATGGTCTCTAGCATGATTGAAACTAGTTTCATCAAATATATGTAACTTTCTTCTGCTACGGGCTTTACGTCACACCGACACAGATAGGTTTTATGACGACGATGGGATAGGTAAGGCCTAGCAGTTGGGAGGAAGCAGCCGTGGCCTTAGTTAAGGTACAGACCCAGCATTTGCCTGGTGTGAAAATGGGAAACCACGGAAAACCATCTTCAGAGCTGCCGACAGTGGGATACGAACCATGTAACTTTTTAAGGTTACAATAAACAGTATTGAACAGGTGGAAACCTCCAGCTTTTGTTCCATTATATTCGAAACAGCCGTATTCTAGAAACAACTGTTCTGCCTAACTAGGAATCCACATCATAAAACTTCAGCAAAATACAAAAAAAACCACAAAACTCTGAGGTTTTTCAGTACATTAACATTTTCCAGTTATTATTTACAAAACTTCCTTCAGTTGAAAATTTCCACAATGGACAAAGCATAATGAAAGAAATGAAATTATAATCTTCGTTTACAGAAGTTTCGTTGATTACATTGCCATCATAATGTTTTTAAACTATAAGAGTTATAACACATAGCAATGATTTCTCGGTAATGAAATGGAACCTCATAAAGCTAACAAAGATATAATTTGTAGTTCCAGAACCTCTAAATTAAACTGCTTCAAAACTTCACGATGAATCATGAAATATTCCTTCGAACTCCTATCATTTTGATGTCCTTCAGTCCAAATTTATCTTTATAATAAATTGTGGTTGGTTCATAGATAGCTTCTTTTCCCTATCAACATCTTCTGGCTGGTTTGTGAAGATTTTTATATATCCCACACTGTCTGATTCCTCGTAGGCTATGATATCAATTCACTTACTGCTACACCTGAAACGGATAACTGTATGGAAATTTTGCCAAAATAGTCAATGTACAGACATACGATCATTACAATTGTATTTATATAGACAGTTATATAATTCGTTACATGGACCATCTGATGAAAGGTATATAGTGGCAGGGAGGGATTCAGTTAGATGGAAATGTAGTAAGCAGTCTGGCCTATGCTGACGACTTGGTCTTAATGGCAGATTGTGCCGAAAACCTGCAGTCTAATATCTTGGAACTTGAAAATAGGTGCAATGAGTATGGTATGAAGACTAAATTGATGTCAGTAAGTAAGAAATTCAACAGAACTGAATGTCAGATTGTTGATACAAAGCTGGAACAGGTAGATAATTTTGGCAAAACTATAGAAAGCGGTACTCAAGGTGTAGTAACACAAGCCACCGCTAGGTGGCACATGCCAGTTCACTGTTGCACTAGTAGCGCTGAAAGGGAGCGCCGAGAGGAACGACAATGCTGCCAACTTTTCGAGTTTCATATCCGTATTGACCGATTACACATTTACAGATAATTTACCTTGTCAATACTATTTATTGTGAGGATTAGCTTACAGTACCGGTTTCAGCCCTAAATGGCCATCATCAGCTGCACATAAATACCTTTACATATATGTCGAGCATTAAATGATATTGCCCTTTCTAAAGGGAGATGACGTGAGGAAGACACATATCTGAGTGTGTCCAAATCGGGCATATTCAGTGTGAATTAATTATATGTTATGATTTTCGCTTTCAAGTAATTGAGTATAAAGCTATCTTCTTTACGACTAGAATTTGTCTGTGAAATCTAACCTAAGCTTAAATCTAAGTTACAAATACAGTGAACACATTCAAATACACAGTATATATTAAAATTCATTAAAATAATTATAAAACCTTTCATAAATTTGAATATGTGTGTCTCCCGTGTATCTTCATTCCCGTTTTTGAGTCCAAGGTTGTAAATAGGCCTAATTCAGTACTTGCGATCGTAGATGATGATGTGCTTCTCTTATGAATTCTTATTATTTACTTCAATGATGTCTTCACATGTATGTGTGATGAATAACTTCCATTATTAACAAATTCCGATTGTGTAGACAGTTAAGTATGTCCAGCTGTGATAGGAGTCTTATTCGTTAAGTTTGGAAGCAGATGATCTTGGTCATTCGTGTGTTTTTTTCTATATGTTAAGTTGTTATGGTTGTTATGTTTATGGATGCTCTAAAAACTTTTGACAGTGTTGGACATGCGCACCTCCAGATCACATTGCATTCGGTCGGAGTGCCTGAAAAACTGACAAGACTGCTAATTGCTCTATAAGATGGAAATGTAACACAGATACAGAACCAAAAACAGGGAACAAAACCCATCAAAATGAATCACGGTACCCTTCAAGGCTCCCCTTTGTCACCGGCATTATTTAACATCGCTACCAATTATATTGTGGAAGAACTATCTGAAGATTCTTTACCAGGGAATTACGGTTACTCGATTACAAATGAGCAGCTTAACTCATAGAATGCGTTTCACTGTCGATATGGTAATATTTGGGAAAAACACCGAATCTGCTGCCGAACTAGCCAGGATCGCCACAGAAACATTTAAGGAACTCAGCCTGAACATCAGCGCTTCAAAATCAGCTTGTCTTTCTATCAAGAAAGGTCAGCTAACGGAGGAGAATATCATCATAAATGACGACTGTGAAATTAAATCACAGTGCAACGGAAGTGCGATTCGTTATTTTGGTGTAAACTTCAGTAATGAACATAAACTGGATCCACAAGACGTACTTGACAAGATGCAAAACAAGATTGACACCCTTGTTAGCTGACCATTGCTGCCATCTGCCCAGAAATTTTCAAATATAAATAGTTCAATATCACCTACTCTTACTTACTAACT